>NW_011967180.1:1109504-1169924 GCF_000949405.1 Vollenhovia emeryi | reverse complement strand
GTCAGCATGTTTTCTACATGTTTGATGATCACCTTTCTGTTAATAACAACTTTTATCACAATGGTAGTAACTGAACCAAATATAATAAAGGCTCCATGTATAAAGGGTTATAAGAGAGTTGGTAACCAATGCCGCAAGGTCTTCGGACAATAGAAGGTTAACGTATGTATATTCTGGTAGATACTTTTTATGTGTTCCTTTTCTAACAATAATCTTTTCTGATCTTGTTAATATAACTTTCAATAACACGTCCGACAATGAGTGTTACATCTTAATGGTACATCAAGTAAATATCACCAGCGAAGTATATCTCAAACTTGAATCAGATATTCCAGTTATGTCTGACTCAAGTTAGTAGCAATCTATGTCTATACAATGTCTATTCGCAATCAGATATCTGACGTTTAGATACCTCCAGATCCTTTTGATAAATTTTACTATATTTTACTATTAATTTTGTCGATTTTAGAAAATGTAATATTATACAATATTCAACGACAAATATGTACATGTAAATATTTGATTTGTAAAATTTTAATTCAATTTGTTAACTTACTGGCATATATCTGCTACTGTAAAACATTTCAATAAGTTCTATGGTAAATTATTTCCGAAATAGACAAAAACTTTAACATGATAATAATACGACAGTAAGTATCAATGGTATTAATATCAAATTTCAATTTGCAGTTACAGAAGTGGGAATGTGGTTGCTGTTTGCATTTCGAAAGCAATACAAATGAGTACAAACGCACATTGTAAATGAGCAAGCAGAAATACTATCGTAAAAGAGTAATTTCTGAGCTTTGATTATTAAAATGTACAGCTTCACAAATAAAGTATAAAGGAACATGTCTCTTGTTGTTTTTACCTCAATCTTACCACCTTGCTCTTACGTTGAAACTTTTCAAGAAGAACCTGCTAACCATAAGTTACATAGAAGTGTTAATGTGACGTGAAAATAAGATTGTGACATAAGATGAGATCTTCACAATGATACATTAAATCTCCTGGAAATTTTTTCTTTTTATATAAAATGTAATAGTAAACAAAAAATAAGAAACTAACTTGAAAATAACTTAAGGAAAGAACTGATTGATTAGCTGTAAAAGTAGATTTCAACGAAATAATGAATATTTCAGATTTGATTAGAAAATAATAACGTGCAGTCTTAAAAGATACAATAAAAATTTTAATTTTACAACATAACTTTTATAATATGTATCTCACGTTTATCGCATGTATTCGTCGTTGTACCATTATTAACAAAGCGAAAGGAACTCATCAAAATCATCAAATTCATCAAAAGGAAATTCAAATATATATATTTTTTAATTAACAAATGTTTATTACGTGAATTAACAAATATTTGTTTGACAGCCGTGACTGCAGCATATACTTGAATCACGAAATATTTTCTTGATCTTCTCTCAATAGTTTGTTTTTCTCAGTGTGACACTTTAAGCCTTTTGTTTTATTTTTATATAAAAGTAATAATAACAATAATAAAAGTAACGCATAAAGAGTCGAGCATATCACTGAAGGTTTAACGAATGCAGTAAAAAATATCGTGTTTCATGTTTTTCACGAGGAAACTGTAACACAGACACTTCACATAAAGAAATTATGATTTTTATTATTTGCAACATAATTTTTATTGCACGTACACGTGGCGAATTTATCATACATATTTGTCGTCGACTAAAGTTCTTTTTATTACTGTAAGATATGAAAAATGCACTTTCGCATATTATAAGGTGATTTTTATAAAGTGGCCAACTTAATTATTAGTGAAATTGGAAGATATATGAAAAAAGAGTTTATATTAACGTGTTCAAGGGACATCATGTGGTGGAAACGATTATTTGCAAAATGGAGGCGTTGAGGATATTTCAAAGTCAACTACATTTTTTAAATAAAATGTAATATTTTGTGTTTTATAATATGATATTATACATGTATAAAATACATATACATGTATAATGTTTTAAAACTTTTATGCGGAGCAGAAGACCTTAAAGACCTTATTTACTTGTATAAATAAAAAGCAAGAGACTCCTATTAATGTGTATAATTATTCTTTAGAGGAGAACAAACAGTTAATTTGACTAACTGTGAACTGTATAATCAAAATCATCTTTTTCTTTTTAATATCTATTTAATATTATAGCGTAGCATATTTCAGTTGACATATACACGCGGATTTGTAGCAAGGAAAGGATTAAAGCTATTAACGTCGCTATTAGTGACAGCGCGACGCGACATCCCGGAGCGATTACGTATCCTGTGACCGCTGCACAAATCGTGTCGAAAAGCGGATGTCGAATGTCGCCATGCGCGTCGCGCGCAGTTATATAAAGCGAAGTGCCGCGGCATTCTCGAGTACACACAAACGCGTGTACTCGAGTAACGTAACAGAGATAACATCCCCGAAGGCACGTTCGCTTTATCCGCCACAGGATACGCATCGCTTTGTGTGTCGCGCTCCACCCCGTCGTCGGCGAGTCACGGATGCGGAACAATATGTACAATGGCAACATTGTTGAAAGTTAACCGCGCGATAGCAAATGAATCCCACTATACGCGCATCGGGAATCCTTCCGAGAGAGTGAGATAGAACGCAGACGGACGGATAAGGGGGGCGGGGGGGACGAAGAGCGAAACGAGGGCGGGATTGATTTAAATTTCGACCGCAAAAGTGGCTGGAGACGGGGACGAACTGTGGGAATGAGATAGCGCGATTTAATTGCGTTTGCGAACTATTTTCACCTCACCCCCAATCAGTCAATTATCCCCGTCCGAATTGGAGCTCGAGAATTTTCAACGGTCACGGTGTGATGGGCGGCTATTTTTCCCTCCCTAGACAGACGGCAATTTCAAATTGAAAATAGTAAATGTCAGTTACGGTACGGTATAAATGTACATATATACATATATATAAAAAGCGCTCAGTGTCGTTGCCGAATTTGGCCGATAACCGAGATAGAAATAGTGAGCGGTAATTTTACGAAAGTCATATGGCGAGTTTACAGCTCCAGAGTGTTCGAGAAAAGAACACGTCAACATTTCGCGATTTAGCCGTAGGAGCTCCAGAATGTTAAAGTATAGAATCACCTATTGCCCTAATTAGTGAGTTGGAATAATGACAGAAAATAAAATTCTAGATTATTAAAGGGTTTATAGAAGAGCAATGTTACTATATATTTTATAGGCATTCGAAGCTGTAAATCGTCAAGGATATTCAATGCTTCTTAATAAACATATTTCGTACGTTCTATATTACATTTTTATTTTTACACTTACCACTTTCGGCGTGTGCGGAACGTAGGAATTTTTTTTAATACAACAGGTGCATCGTACTTTTATCCAGAGCGTTTCAACCGTTTTGAAATTTTTGTCATATTTTGCGAAAAAAAATATGTAACAAAACAAATTAATACGATAAAACAAACACAATCGCCTTTATAAAGGTCGGGAAAGCGATGAAACATAACGCAAGCGTTAAAGCGGGATTTGATGTGTCACGGCATTGAGTTATGGTTGCGGGTAAAGGGTAAAAAATGCGAATGAACGGAGGGGTGGGGGGATATTTGAGAAATACCGTACGCCGCAGGATGTACGAGCCGCAGAGATAGCGCGGATCGATCGGCCACTTCATTAATGGATAAAGTGTTATGGCGGTAATCCCCTTGCCGTGTAGTATCCAGTTGGAACGCGAGCCAAAACCTCCCGCGTGATAATTATGTAATATCGCGCGGTTGCGCGAGTTGTGCGCCCGCATTGCGCACGTAACGTGGCCGTAACACTTTGCAATTGCAGTTACACGGATCACTTTGGCATTACTGCAGATAGCGCCCCTCATTACAGACAACACGGACTATCAGCTTTAAGAGCGCACCGCGATTTCTTCTTTGTGTCGCAGCTGAACCGTAGAAGAATACCGCAATTTCGTGAGAACACGATATTATTATAATAGATAATATCGCGCTTTATAGGAAATTAAACATTCAACAGAATTTTTTCGCCTATCCACACCACGGAATCTACGGTGACAATCACGGAAAGTTGAAATTAAATGTTATTCCGCATAACGAATGGACAAAGTGAAATAAATAATTAACACGTTGCCTGTCCGTTTCATCGTGTACGCTACAATAAAATTTTCATCGCTATAAAAACTGACAAATAATGCGATTAAATAAAAATATCTTTATAATAGGATGCCAACCCACTTTTCCCTTTACGCTGTTATTTATATCATTCAAAATGTTGTATTAGATGGCACTTATTTTTCACAAGTGAAAAAGTGAATTATTAAAAATTTTTGTGCATTGTAACATACACAAAAATTTTCAATAATTGGAACACTATTGCAACAGCATATTTCTGAGACCAAATCAAGTAAACAAGTCCTGTACTACTTTTTCCTCCGACAAACAGTTATCGAGATACCATAAGCTAAACACTGAAAAAGTTATGAATTTTCTCTTGAATATTTCAAAAAGTATTGGGCAAATCAAAAAATGTTTCAGACAAAAGTTGTTCATATTAATTAGCAGAATAAGATAGTATAATAAACAATAGGGTGTTCCATTTACAAAAATTGAAGGTTACCTTCACATGACCTTCAAATAACTCTTCAAGATCGAACCAATGGTACCATCTTATGCTCCCCTTGAAACCATACAACTTTTGTCTGAAACAGTTTTGTTTGCTGGGCTTAGTTTTTGAGATATTTTACTGTCCAAGTTAAAATGGGACACCCTTTATAAATACACATTCTTTTTGTATTATACGCTAATGAAAATGACGATTTTCTTCTATATACTATTGTTTAATTAATATTTAATTAACACTTGATTTACTATATTTTAACTATTAGAAAATCCTCCTGGTTGTCACTTTGTAGAAAGGATATGATGGAAAACAATTTTTAATGGATCACCTTAATGGTGGACCTTTACGCAATACCACCGAGAAGTGTAATGTTACTGACGCTGCGCATTGTCGTCGCGTGAGTAAGATTTTGACAAGAAGGAACTTGCGCATCGTCGCAGCTTAAGTTCCAAGAATAAATGAGCGCGCGTAAAATATGGAAGTTGTAGCAAATATGTGAGGACTTGATCGTCACGGGACGGTAGTACATTTATCTGATAAAGAGGATCATCAGTCATCGCGCGGTTGCATAAATCATCGGAAAGTTGGCGGCGGAGCGATTTGTAATGTCGGGAGCGGGATATCCCGTATTTTACGCCCATGCTATATTATTTCCGGGGGGCGAAGAGGGCACGGAGATTCCGGGAAACGGTGCTTCATCACGTGAACGATAATTACTTGATATCAATCTGGAGCGGCGCCATTAAGTAGTCTAGTGCTATCGGAAAGCCGAACGCGTATTATTGTCCGGCCGCGATTTTTTTGCGGTGATAATGAATTTCCAGCTAGAAGTTACCGTGACTACCATTCGTTTCCTGGAACATCATTTGCTTCAAACGGAACATTTGTTCCAAGCGACGCTTTTGCTCCCGTCGTGTTTGAACGTTGCTTCAATCCCGCGGTGGCGAGATAAAAGTTAAGAATATCACCAATCTTACAGTTCTGTGTGCTGCATGTGATAAAATAAAGAAGACAAAGCGAAAGTACACACGGAAGATAATTTTTAAGTCTCAAAGGATGCACGCGTATTTTCTTTCGGAATTTCTAATATTCCTCGGCACAGAAAGAAAGAAGTTATATAAGGAAACATCACAAAAGAATATTTTTATAAATACAGACAAGAATTGCTACTCTCTTAGGGTTACGCGCAACTAATAATTTATAAGACAAAAATTATTTTTGCACTGTAACAAACATTGAATTATCATCAGCGAAATGCAGTAATCAATTAATTTATTTATGTGTTTTTTTAAATAAGGGCAGAGTTAAATACGTTTTCTAATTATTGCAGTATTTCACATAAATTAAACTATTTACAAATACAAATATGTATTCTAGACAAAACTTGTAAATTTAATTACCGAATGATTTAATTATCCTTGATTATAGTAGAAAAGGATAGGAAGATAAAAGCTTGCATCACAAGCAGCCAGGTCGTATGTTACAAATACATATTACCATGATCATTTACAGCAACGCGATTCGCAATCGCGACCATTTCGATGTTATCGCCGAAGAAAATAGACGCGTTCCATCTTGCTTAGACCTCACTCTGAAGGAACTTCCGCGCTCTCAATCGTCGTAACGAGAGAATGATACTGTTCATCGCTTCTGGATGCACATATTCTTCGAATCGCTCCCGAACATACGTGCGTCACAGTATACAACTATCGATCTTGTATAGCGTCTGTATTTGAGTTTCCCTCTGAAGCTTCGGATACCGCGACACGTACATCACTTAGCTCGCCTTGAAGAAAAGGAAAGGATAGCGTGACAAGCGGTGTTCCGTAGTGATGTACGCTAAGCAATATGTTTTTCAAAAGAGACACCGGCAGAAGAGAGAATGTGATGGAGTAAAAAAATAGATAGCAGTGACAAAAAAAAGTTCGTTGTTAGCATTGCCATTTTCCTGCAACACGACCATGAAATTTTACATAAAAGATCAATGTTGTCTTTATTATCAAATGATTTTCCCTCTGCTTCTAATTTTTGTTAATATGTCGCGGTAATCGTTCGCGCAATTTTATTAATTTTATCCGATAATTGTAAGAGAGCTCGCGAATTAAAGGGGTCCAATATGTCTCTAAATCGTTCTAGTTTAACCACGTCACGCGCGAATTTCTGCCACTTCATCCGCAATTGATCGCCATACGCGAGAACGAAAAGAGAAAATAACGATGACGCACGAGTTCGCCCTCTCTTCTTCATTCTTCTCATTTCCCGTATGGCATGCCACGAGATATCGAGCCGAATCACGAGTAGTAACCATTCAAGGAGGTAAGCTTTATATACGATCAAACACGGTAGCAATTTATTCCCTTCCACCACCGCCGTTCTCCACATCCTTTCGAATGGGACTTCTCTCCAAAGGGGAAAGCTCATTCGGGCAAAACAACAAATCGCATACACCGTAAATATGTGGAACGTATTAAATTCATCGTACGGTATTTATACGAAGTGCTCGCACATAGCTAGGATATTACAATAGCATCTTCTTTTGGAAGAAGCGAAAAAAGTATAATTGAAAACTTACAATTGAATAGTAATTTAATGAAAATAAAATAATGAGGGGTTTATTTCTGTTACAACATCCATTTCCGGAACCATTCACACTCAATTCAAATAAACTGAAGTTCGATATTGAGTTTTCATTCTTCGTAACAGTAACAGATTTTAGACAAGATAAAAATAAACATTACAATCGACGATTTATCTTGCTTTTTACTGATTTCTTCATATACGTTTCATGCATTTGCAATTGTATATTACATATTGTACAATTTAGCATCTATAATTACTGTTATATTTATTACTTTTATACACATCAATTCATTAATATTGTTAATATAAATAAACAGATGTTAATATATTTATGTAATTTACTAAAATAATAATACATGATACAATTACATCGTATCATATATGTATGGTACAAAATTTTATCTGATAACATATATAAAATAAATAATTAAAAAATCCTAATATGATAATATTATATCTTCAATAATCAAATAACATAAAATAAGTGAATACCAAAAAGAGAAATGCCAACAGTACACGGTGTTCCCAAACGGTCACCCATTTAAGTACTAACCGCGCTCAACGTTGCTTGACTGAAGTGATCGGACGAGAACTTGTACGTGAAACGTGATTTGACCGTTGACGAAAGTGTCTTTCTAATACAGAAATTTACCGAGAAGTTTCTTCATCAACGTCTATATTACTATATTACTATATATTACATTACTATATTTTTCAACAAATATATTTAAATAAATATTACTTTATTAGTAATTTTATGGAACGTATGTATTAACTTAATTTATTTAAACAATTATATGAATTATATATGCATATACATATAATGATAATCATTTTAATTAATTTTATAATAGACAACAGTGTTCTCGTAAAGAAATTTAAAACTATTAAAAAAATAAAGCCTCTCAACAATTAAGGAGAGTCCACCCAAATGAGAAACAACATTTATATTGTACCTATACTGAATCATAATCATCCTCTCACATTTTAGAGTTGCAAATCATTACAATATTTGTTCAAGGTGTATACAAGACAAAAGATAGAGCATCTTAAAGAATTCACTACGTCTCTGTTTTTCATAACTCACCAATTTTTTATGTATTAGTAATTAGATATTTCGACAACTAGACGCTCTGCATTTTTTAAGAATCTCAAGTTTGTTAAAGAAGTCGTTTGTCATCACTTGTATTCTAATAGCACCCATCTTATATTACAAACAACGGTTTATCAACACTTTTGGTGAGGTAAAGTCAACGTTCGGCCTCGTCGTAAACGTTCGCCCGAAATATTTAGCATAGATTCTTTGTACGCTCTACATTATGCGTATTTAACATCCTGCATCGTTCCGCTTCCGTATACGAGTTTGCAATTTAATTAAACGCCAGTCACGTATAAGCAGACGAAACCGGTTCGTCCGACACTTTTCTCTTTACAGAGAGACACAACTTTTTCCCCATCCACGGGATCCGAATACCATATTGCACCCTATTGGGCTTACGCCCTACAGGGAGGAGAAGCATTTAAAAAACGGCAAGGCAGTAGCGGTCGTCGTTGTTTGTTGGCCTTTGACCTGACGTGTGTGGCCAGCTAGACGAACCGTTGCTCGTTGCAAGCGTCGCAGATCCTATATGCGCCTGTTGGTGGCAATTTCAGTTCTGTTTTGAATTTAGATGGAATTTAGGCAAGCTGTTACGGCACGTCCGGTCGTTTTCTCCATTACATCACCATACATTCGTATGTATGCCTCATGACTGCTTGTACGCGATATATATGTATGTGTATAGTTACCATTTTTTATAGATTATAGAATAAAAATTTGGTAACGTTAAATGTGCCAGTTTTTTTAAGGAAGACTTTCGTCAAACCATGTAAACGTACATTGATCTCATTCATCTTTTACAAAGATACAAATTATATAAAATTATAACTGCGTCTTGCGAATGCCTAACAGACCGTAGAGTACAATCCTATGATAACGTCGATTGCTGATTTATTGTAATATAAAAACTCTTGATATTGTTTATAATTCTTAATAAATAACTTTAAAAAAACCACTAAACGTACAAGTTCTTGTCCGATCACTTAAGCTAGTCAACATTGGGCGCGACTGTACTTAAATGGGTGACAGTTTGGGAACACCATGTATGTACTACTGTTAACATTGCTTTCTTTTGATTATTTTATGCGTTCTTATACTTCTTTTACCGTTATAGTACCGATGTTTATTATATGAATAAAATTAATTGAAATAATTATCATTATATGTATATTATATACGTATATGTAATTTATAATATATGTATAAGTGTATGTATTAGTTTAAGAAATTATGTTAATACATTTGCTCATTAAAATTAATAATAAATTAATATATTTAAATTACATATCTATCACGAGACACGGTAGTGTCTCGCGCCAAGTATAAGCGACTAACAATAAGTATAAGCGTTTAAAAGTACAAGAAGAATCTTGTGTGTGCTCGGTAAAACCTCTGTATCAGAAAGATCCTTTCGTCAACGGTCAAATCACGTTTCACTGTACAAGTTCTCGTCCGATCACTTAAGTCAAGCAACGTTGAGCGCGGTCAGTACTTAAATGGGTGACCGTTTGGGAACACCGTGTACTGTTGGCATCTTTTTGCTTCCTCATAAAGGAAGTTGTGAAGAATTTTGTTTCTTTTTTAGTTTCCTTTGCCAATGTGTTCAACATTTTTTAAGATGTCCAAAAACACTTTTTAATGCCGATGTGTAAGAATGTGTGTACATATATACTTACATACATTTTGCTGTATGTATATACGTTCAAAAAATGTGCACTTTCTATTTAACTTTTCTGGTATGTAAAAACCAAAAGGAGCACTTTAGTATAAATATATCATGATTAATATTATATCGTATCCTAATTATCATATGTTTATTGTCAATAAAATAACTGTATCATGTCAAAGATACATTTACTTGTATAACATTTAAAATCACGGGGCAATTATGTATAGAATAGTCGCTACAACTTCAACCTTTGCAAAATTAGACATTTCGGACTGATTTTATTTATATTAATAAAAAGTATTATTAAATGATGGTTGGTGTTAATTTTGGTGGCCATTGACGTAAAGGTTCATTGGCTTCAAAATTTTTTATTTTGTAAAAAATATATGTTAACATTCCAACTTCTCTAAATTTTGAAATATTTACACTAAATTTTTTAACATGAATAGAAGGTAGGGGTCATTTTTTAAAGGATTGTTGATATTTAATTTGGTGGTAATCGGTGAACGTCTCTGCTCCTATGTCATTAAAAACAAAGGGTATAAATTTCCGATTTGCTTAAAAATGTAATATATTTGAAATGGTTTTAAATCTATTTCACATTGTTCTTATAATTCGTCTGTTTGTGTAACATTTATATATATATATCTCTATTTATTTTCAGCAAATAAATAATTTCTGTCACAAAAACCGTGGTATCTTAGACTTAAAAATCCAAAAAATCGTTATAAAGAGTGTAACTTTTATTTGGAGAGAGTAATTTTACATAGAGAAATTGTAACTTGTCAAATTTTATCGACTTTTCACAAATTTTTTTCTCTTTATTCACGCATTATCTACTTATACTTAACGCAACTGATTTAGTATACTATAATTTATTTTTGGAATACTTTTCGATTATATATTACATTTGCACACATAAAATTACATTTACTGTTGTCATTATAAACCTTGAAGAAATTGTGATAAATTTGTTATGAATATGTATAATGGCTTACCTTAATCTGGTATGTAAAAATCAAATGTCGCAGTTTAGTATAAATATAGCATGATTAATACATATATATCATATCCTAACTATCATATAATATATTCATTGATAAAATGAATATATCATATCAAAGATACAGTTACTTTTCCTCGAGGAGTTGGTCACTAGCGGTTAGGTTACAGTGTACAAAAATTACCCTTAATTTACCTCAGAGATTACGTAATACTTCCTCAAATTACTCACAGATAATCCAATACTATCTCATATTACTCAAGATTACCTTAGAATATTTAAAATTACCCCGGATATATTGGATTACCCAAGATTTCGTTTGGATTGCCGCTCAATTACCTAGCCCTTGCACAAAGAGTATCTCAGTGACCAACCCCTTGCTTTTCCTTTATAATATTTAAAATCAGTATCACGTAGCAATTATATACAGAATACTCGCTGCATCGATCATCGCCATTTTCTTCTAAGATTGAAAAATAATAGCCCTTATATTTTACTGCAAAATGAGGAAAAGAGATATTTAAATTTGGCAAACATAAAAATTATAGTAAAATGCATTTTAAGTTTATCAAGTTTAAATGTCAAAAATTATTGCTAGGTAAAATTCAGTTTTCTTCACAATTTCTCTTGTTACACAATTAAGCAAGGATAGTTATCATAATATATAAATAAATCTTGTATACCATACTTATGGGATCGAACTAAATAATGACATATCTATGTATGAACTAAAGTTTCAAAGGCAGATTGATTTGAAAACAATGTCAATAGTGAAAAATTATTGAATAGCCAATAATTAACATCCCCAATGTATTCACAACTGTGTCGCAAAATGTTTCTAAAAGAATTGTATAACATTTCAGCAAACTGATGACTACTTTATGTACTGCATATATCTATGAACATGATACTACTGCAGCGAGGCATAGAGTACCCAAATGTTAACCTCAATAGTAACCCCAATAGTGAAATAAAGAACTAAAATTCAAAATAAGACTCAGCGGTCGAAATTTAAATATAATATTTAATTAGACTTAATCGCAAAGTAAAGAGTGTAATATCTGAAATCAATCTTAATACTAATCTTTTGTCTGTACAGTACGTTGTAAATGTAATCAATTATTCGCATATTTATCCGAAGAACAAGTTATGCACTGATCTTTTATCGAGATACATGTATCTAAATAGATGTACGATAATATTTGCCATTCAATATTTATCGATGAGCTCACTAATTATAAAAATTAACAACACATTAAAAGTTTACACTAATAAAGCAGTGTTTCACTGCTATGATAGAGTTACACGTACACGCCATTCTTGGCTGTACTTCAATAAGATTCTGCTATACAATAAATCCTCGATTTAACGGATTAATAGGGGGCAAGAGATGTTCATTAACGCCATAAGTCCGTTATATCAAATTATTTAATAAATAACGCAAATTTATTCAGAAATCACAGAAACACTCTGTATACAATCTGACCACACGATATTTTGAGGCAGATTGAGACCGAAACAAAGCAAGTCTGCCCCACGCTACTAAAGACAAATGCGATAAAAAAGGAGCACTGTGCAATGCGGCGTTTATATAATGTGTTATTACTTATCCGTTAAATTAAAAATCTGTTATATCGAGGGTTTACAGTAGGATATTATAATATAATTGAAATCATTTGATTAAATATTTAAATTATGTGAATTACGTTCGCAAGACGCATCACAATACTTTTTAATTATCATCAGCGTCGTCATCATCGTCTGATATATATTTTTTAGTAACTCTCTTTCTACGACCGCCTCTGCCCTCACCCTTTCTTCCTTTTAGTTTAATTTTCATTCTTACGCTAGAATCCGCGTCTGAACCGTCTTCGCCATCTGTGTAATAAAAAAGAAAGAAAAAAAAGAAGCGTTACGAGAAAAAAATTCCATCTTATTTAAATTTTAACGTTTGAATAATTACGATGATAGATTATATTTATACCTTTGTCGTCTCCATCGGAATTATTGCCTTCCTCTTCAAGACGTTGACGCGCATTTGTAAAGACGGATTGTAACACTATCGAGTCTTCATGAATTAGGGATGCCTCTTCATTATAAATTTGAGCGTTTTTACAAAGTTGCATAAAATCTTTCTCAAGCTCGTCTAAATCAGCATACTGAAAGAAATAAAATTACTGAATTATATAAGTGCATGTGTATACAACAAACGTAAAAAAGGATGCGATAGATAAATACTTACTTTGCCCTCTTCAATTTTTTGTAACAGCTTATTGATAGTCAAAGGTTTCTTAATGATCTCGTAATAGTCTGGTAATTCTCTTCGTGAAGGTAATTTCATAAAAGGCTCGCTCAATAATCGACCGTCACTACTATCGGTATAATTAACAACTACTGTAATTAATTTCTTCATAGCCCGTTTCATTTTAGGATCGACCAAAGACCCGGCACCTCTTCGTTTCTTCGGCATAGGCTCGTCGTCTTCCTCGCCTTTCTTCTTTCGTTTCCGTGTCTTTTTCTTTTTCTTATCCTCTTCTTCCTCCTCCTCATACTCAGCGCCATCATCATCAATTGCCTTCAACCACTCTTTCTCGGTTAAACTATCTGTATAATCAACCTCTTTACGTTGCCTTGAACCTCTTCCAAGGAATCTGTCTTCATCCTCTTCGTAGGTCCATCTTTCTACTTCATCGTCGTCTTTAACCAGCCAATCGGGCAACTCAGCTTCCTCTAACAATCGCGATTTGCGATTTGGACCCAACTTGGCTTCCTCACGTCGCCGCTCCAAATCTAATTTCTGGAATGTTTCGAATTCACCTTCTGTCCTAGCAATCATTTGATTTACAGTCTCGTCGTCGGGCACTTCATTCTCTTCCTCATCATCAGCGTCATCTTGATGTAAAATACTTTGGAGGAACTGCTGTCGCTCGGAGCCAGTGGACTTCTGATCAAACATACCAGCCTGAATTACTTTCTCGTCCATATTTAATTTATATCTGGCTGCCGCTAATATCCGCTCTTCGACGGAATTAACAGTCATTAATCGGAGTACGCGCACTTCATTCTTCTGTCCAATTCTGTGTGCTCTGTCTTGAGCTTGAAGATCCTGCAAATACATATATCATTATTAAGTGCAATACTACGTTAATTGTTATATTCTATATGTTAATATCATGTACCTGATGAGGATTCCAGTCGGAGTCAAAGATGATAACTGTATCAGCGGCTTGAAGATTTAAACCAAGACCACCAGCACGCGTGGATAGCAAGAAAAGGAAATATTCTGAACCAGGATCGTTAAATTTCTTTAACAGATCTCCTCTATCTTCTGCTTTTGTTGTACCGTCCAATCGTAGATACATAAATCCACGCCAACTTAAATAATCTTCCATAATTGTCATTAACTGAGTCATTTGGCAAAACAATAATACTCTATGATTCGTAGCTTTCAATTTAGGGAGAATACGATCGAGAAGTTCGAATTTTCCAGACGCACGAAATAGGTCGGGTCTAATAACAAATAAGAACTGGATTAATATTTCATATTTCATATCAAACGCTCAAAAATTGTCGAAATACATACCCAGTAATAACACCAGAACCTTGTGTGCCTACATGTTCACAGTATTTTTCTTCTATAGCTTGGAACATAAATGGATGATTGCATAGTTTTCTCAGTTGCACAATCGTATTCATAAGAGCTTTAGCACCGCCTTTTCCTTGCTTTCCTTTTTCAGATCCATCGGTTAATAGTACACCTTTACTTTGCATATGCCTAACAAAACATTTTTGTTTATGTATTACACCAATTAATTTCACAAAGAAATTAAGAACAGATAATATTTACGTACTTATAAAGAACTTTTTGTAGGCCAGACATATCGCATTTGATAATGTATTCCACTTTGTCAGGTAACTGCGATTCTACTTCTTTCTTCAAGCGTCTCAATAGGAAAGGCCGCAATACTTTGTGCAAACGACGAATAATCAAAATAGTTTCTTCTTCATTTAGCTCCACCTAGACAAAATAATAACGTTAAAATACGCTGTATTAAAATGTGTTTTATGCCAAATACTTGCCTTCTCGCCAGTCGTCGCAAAAGGTGCATTAAACCACTGTTCAAATGTACTGCAGGATTTGAAGATTGAAGGCAACAAGAAATTCAGAAGAGCCCACAGTTCTGGCAACTTATTTTGCAACGGTGTACCGGTTAACAATAACCGATGCGGAGCTAAATAATGTGTATTCAACACTTGAGTAAGTTTGCAATGATGGTTTTTCATTCTGTGTCCTTCATCAATGATCATATATTTCCACTGCAGTTTGGCTAATACACCCTTGTCTTTTATAACATATTCATAAGTCGTTAAAAGAACATTGAATTTTGTAGCTCGCATCTGAGATTGTATTGCTCTTCTGCCAGCTGGAGAACCTTTGTATGATACTACGACAACACTTGGTGCCCATTTTTCAAATTCAAGAACCCAATTTGATAATGTCCTAGAAGTACATTAAAATTATTATTTGAAGAAATCATTTGCAGTGTCTTTGACTGTTTTTGAAAGAACTTACGAAAGGAACTTACGATAATGGAACAATGATGAGAAATGGACCGTTAACTTTCTTCTTTTCCATAAGATATGTTACTAGAGCAATAGTCTGAATTGTTTTACCGAGACCCATTTCGTCTGCCAAAATACCATTCAAATTGTTGTTAAACAATGATACTAGCCATTCAAGACCCTGGAACCATTCATTAAGCTCTTTTATTCACAGAGAAATGATTTACATAAAATATATTGTAAAACAATTTAAAACATACTATAAAACTAAAATTATATACTAAAATAAATACATTACCTTAATTTGATATTCTTTTAAGTTTCCATTCACCATAATACTCGCTTGTTCAGTAACAACCTCATGAACCGTATGAGCAATACTATAGTATGTTTGCTCTTCCGTTTTATATTCATCATCTTCCACTTTCGCTTTATGTATCGTTTTCTTTGCCCTATCTTCTTCAGAATCACCCATTGCTTTATACTTGCCTAAAGTATTTTGTAAATTAATTTCTGTACAAAGAATCCGTACACAAATCCAAGAATTAAATATTAGCATCGGATTTATTCTTACTCTCATTATCGTCGTCATCTCCATTCTCATCGTCTTCATCGTCTTCGCTATCTGATTCAATTGGCTCCCATCCGGGATTAGCTTCTAAAAATGCCGACAATTGACTCATTAATGGTGCTTCATCGCCAGTTAATGTGCGACCAGTAGCTGTTTCTATTACACCAACACGAGTATCATCATTGGATCCACCATCTTCAGTACTCTCACCATCTTGCAATTTCTTCTTTTTCTAATCATAAGACTCCATCAATATTACAGGTAATTCATTATGAAAGAATAGCCAAACTTTAAACTTTATATTACCTTTTTACGCTTTTGTTCTTCAACTTGCTTTCTCTTTTGTTCTATTTTATGTTGTTTAACCATTTCTGTAAGATTGCTGATATATTCATCAGTTTGGGATAGCAAGAACGCTAAACGCTTATCCTTCTTTTGGTCGATTAATTTTCTGTATCCTTCTTCATCTTCCGCCATAAGACGACGCATACGCTCTTTTTCAATACGTTCTTGTTCTTTCTTCTGTTCACGTTCAGCATTTGCGTGATAGTTAAGCACTGCTTTATTAAGTCGAGCCAATTTTGCGACATTATTGCGATGAAATTCTTTAAAGTCCTTGCCATGTTGTAGTACGGAACTAAGAAATTCCTGCAAATATAAATGTCATGTTTGTATTCCGTTTATTCACAGTGATAGTCTTGCTGATAGCATGTGTCGATAATTAAATTTGACAATTTAAGTATGTTAGATAAATTTACCTGATGTTTCTGTCTTCGTTTACGTTCCGCTTCTAATTTCTGTTGCTTTTCTAATTTTTCGGTAGCTCTAGCTTCACGTAAACCTTGCCGTTTCGTACGTTTATAAGCTTTCACATTTACTGCAGTTTCTAAAGTGGTATCTTTCCGAGTACAAGCTATAATCTGTAAAGAATATCGAAAGAGTTAAAAAGAAGAAACAGGAGTTTTGTATTACTGTCATATATGATAAAATAAATCTGTAAATAAATTACAGTACCTCAGATCTTAATTGTCTTTGGAAGTTTAGTACTCTCAGCATGCGCAATTCGATCTGAGCTTGTATACGAAGATCTTCTGGCATGTTTGTCGGCAAATTGCTAAGCTGTTCCATTCTAAGCGATATACGGGCTGCAACTCTGTTGCCAAGCATTTATTTTTTTTATGTTTATATTAGAGATATGGCTTTTTCCACATATTATATTATTTCTCCAAAAGTCTGTCTTTACCTGTTTTCTCGTTCTTGCAATATTAATAGCGGGTCTAATCCGACGGGTTTTGCTATACTTGTCACTCTGTTTGCTTTAGCGCCAGACTGAGGCTGCTGTTGTTGTTGCTGCGGTGTTTGACAGCCCGGTCTAGGAGCACCTGTGGGACCAATAACATTTGGACCTGGTATTTGTGGCCCAACTGTTGGAACAGGGCCTTGAGACGGATCTATGGGGCGTTGAATCCCAGGAGGGGGAGGCGCGCCACCTAATCAAATCCGTCTTAAATCAGGATCATTCTACCCTACTTTTGTAAGTACCACAGTCATACATTCATCTTGTTTCACTCATTACACAGTTCATAAACGTCATATCACAGTCTATAATCTATCAGCATATTTTCTGTAATTAAACAATCTAATATATAAAGTTACCGAGCGAAAATTTAAGTTAATCTGACAAGATTATTCAACATAATGCATATTTAAGATAAAAGCATTTAAAATAAAATATCGTATATAAGTTTCTAGTATGTTCCGCAAATAAAATATAACATACAAGAGATAGTTATATTAATATTTTTCTGTATGCTTATAATACTAAAGCAGTAAGAACAAAAGCAAATAGATACAAAATATATAAAAAATAGACTAAAAAAGCTCTACTTAAGATAAGCAAAACAAATCATGTGGCAGAAAGCAATACAAAAGATAGAGTAGTCACCCAGAGCGCATAAGCTGACGTAAGATGCACTTAAGAACTTACCCTGAGCAGCTAGTGCAACTTGCTGCGGTACAGGCTGGTTTCTTGCTAGCAACCTGTACGCCATTATCTGAGCTCTGTAAAAATGCGAGAAAAAATTGAGAATATGAAATTAAGAGAATGTACAGAAACAAAACTTTTTTTAAATTAAAATATGTTAAATACATACATAAGATAATTTAATCCCATTATTATTTCAGAGAAATAAAATAAATGATATAATTTAAAAATATTCAAATATAAACGTTTTTTTATTTGTACTTGAATTTGACTTATATTACAGTTTATATAAATTTCATGTTTCTTTTAATTTAAAAAAAATAATTTTCATGTCTTTATTTAGGTAATATATACATGCCATACGATCGAAAATAAATAAGTTACGTACCGTAATTGTTGCAATTGTTGTGTATTGAAAGCTTGTTTATCCCCCATGCCACTGCCTTGACGAGCCCTTAAGGCTAATAATTGAGAATATCGCGGATCTTCTTGCAATCCTTTTTCTTCCATAGAATCAATAGCCTTTTGAAGTGCATTCAAATTCTCTTGTCCTGATCCCGGTGGTCCTGCAGGCCCAGTAGGTCCTATTTGTCCACTTCCAGTCTGACTCATTTGATTCACTGGAGCTCCCGATACTAATGGCGTTGTACCACCAGGAACTTGGCCTTGATTTTGACTGCCGGGACCTATTTGAGTAGTAGGAGGCTGAATATTCGGCCCATTAGGTCCCATTGGTCCACTTGCATTTGTATGACTTATTTGATTATTTGGACCACACGGCACCATTTGACTATTCGGCCCAGGTCCCATTTGATTACTCGGAGCATTCGGGCCCATTTGCGAACCCGGACCTCCTTGCATCATCTGCCCCGGACCACTAGATGGAATTTGTCCTCCAGGTCCCATCTGACCAGTGGGACCACTGCCCGGCCCCATCTGTCCACCAGGTCCGCTTCCTGGCCCCATTTGGCCTCCGGGTCCGCTACCACCATGTCCCATCTGTCCACTGCCTGGTCCCATTTGTCCAGGTATGCCTCCAGGTACCATTTGACCGCCAGGCCCACTGCCGGCATTCATTTGCACTCCAGGACCGTTGCCTGGGCCCATTTGTCCTCCAGTGCCGCCTCCAGGACCTGCTGTACTCATTTGCCCTCCAGGACCGCTGCTAGAAGTCATTTGTCCACCAGGCCCACTGGCCACACATATTCCGCTAGGTCCATTAGGACCAATAACAGGGCCGCTACTTGTTGTCATTGGTACATTTCCTGGACCACTTCCAGGCCCCATTTGCACAAGACTGTTAGGTCCTAGTTGGCCTACAGGTCCACTTCCTGGTCCCATTTGTCCACCTGGACCGGTAGGTCCCATTTGACTGCCTGGAGCGCTTGGTCCCATTTGGTTACTTGCTCCTGCAGGGCCCATTTGACTACCAGGTCCGCCAGGACCCATTTGTCCACTTGGCGCATTCATACTCATTTGTCCAGGTGGACCACCCATACCCATCTGCGTAGGTCCGTTTGGGCCCATCTGTGAAGGTCCATTATGACCCATTTGTCCAGGTCCATTTGGCCCAATTTGTCCTGTTGGTCCAACAGGCCCCATTGGCCCACTAGGCCCCATTTGTGTTTGACTGTTTGCCATCATCTGATTTGAGCCACCCGGGCCCATTTGGTTCGGACCTCCTGGACCCATGTTATGCACTACAGGACTACTTGTAGGCATCTGGCCAGGAGCACCAGGACCCATATGACTTCCCGGACCACTCGCGTTCATATGTGTAGATACTGGCGGACCGCTTGCATTCATATGACTGGGAATCGGTGGCCCGCTGTTTATATGACCACCTGAACCAGGAGGTCCACTAGTGTTCATGTGACCTGGTCCAGGAGGACCACTCGCATTCATATGTCCTGATCCGGGAGGTCCACTGGCATTCATGTGTCCTGTTACTGGGGGTCCTGTGCCACCCATATGTCCTGGACCGGGAGGACCACCAGGAGTTATGTGGCCTGGTCCCGGTGGACCGCTTGCGTTCATATGACTTGGAGGTCCACCCATATGTCCGGGACCGCCAGGAACCATTTGAGAATTTTGAGGTCCTCCAGTACCCATCTGAGGTCCTGGAACAGGTCCGCTAGCTGGGCCCATTTGTCCTGGCCCACTCTGGCCCATATGAGGTCCCCCAGGACCTGCACCTTGCACCATATGAGACGGAGCCATTTGCCCAGGGCCTCCTGGACCCATTTGTCCTGGGCCTCCTGGTCCCATCTGTCCAGGCCCTCCAGGACCCATCTGACCTGGTCCTCCTGGACCCATTTGTCCTGGACCTCCCGGTCCCATCTGTCCAGGCCCGTTAGAACCCATCTGGTTAGGACCACCTTGCATCATATGAGATCCACTTTGTGGTCCATTTGGACCCATTTGTCCGGGTCCCATTGGGCCTCCAGGACCTTGGGAGGTAGGTACCTGCACGACTGGGCCACCTGGACCTTGATTCTGAAAAAGCAAGAAAATTTCATACAAATTTACAAAAACTTTATATAATCAAATTTTGAAAAACGAATTTTAAATAATTTATTCACAATTTTTAATTTTAAATTGTAAATTTCAAATAATTTATTCATAATTCTTTTTCAAAATGCATTATATTGTTATATAGACATATACAAATATATATATTTTAACATCATACAACATACTATACAAACTGAAGAACCATACCTCTGATGTAAATGAAAGTAGAAAAAAATCTTATAAGCATGAAACAATTATTTATCTATCACCGAATCTTATTCCTTTAAGTTTTTACGAATTAAACACGTGTTATGAAAAGTTCAATAACACGTATTATAATATAACCGCTACTTGTCTTACACAAAAACTTGGAATAATTTACAAGTAGAATAAGACAGTATTATTAGTTACATTATTATTAACACAATGCTGTTGTGACTTTAGAGCAAAGTATACCTGTATTTTAAAGTTTAATTATTGTATTTAAGCTCTTGTATGTTACATATGTATACATAAACAAAACAAACATACCATTGTTCATAAAAGATCATTAAAAAATTTTTATTATTTATAAAACTATTAATAAATATGTCATTTAATGAAAAAATAAATAAGAATTCGAAATGCAAGATAATTAGTAAATAAGGATTCTTTTATGTCTACTGTTATTCTGTAATTGTGCATGATTGGAAAGATTATCGATCGCCAGACACGAAGTATTCTCTTTAATGTACGCTTTGCTGATTAAAATTCATTATGTTACAAGACGCATGCGATAAAATTATCAGATACCATGCGATTTCTGTATGAAAAACCCACAAGTTGTCAGACAAATTACAATTCATGAATCATCTATTTAGAAAACAGCCAATACTACCTCACCTACTATTTTTGCAGAAATAACACGTTAAGATAAAAAATACATGCAATATTATTTTATAGCGATTTGTGATGTTTTCCAAGGATCTAAAATATTCAAACAAAAGTTAGCGATTGGGACTTGATGATGTAATACATTTAAAAAGTCAAAGTGATTTTAATTGACAATTTAGTAAAAGAGTTTTTTTACGCAATACTACAATATATTCGAAAGTGGTAGAAAATTCGAACATATTATTTTATCGCCAATATAAATTACTATTTAAATTCCATTGTTTTTACACATTTGTCAGATTTACTGGTAATAATACAGTAGTATGTTTCACTTTTTAACTTTTTATCAGAACTTACGAACATATCTGCACGGATTATCAATTCAATTGATAAAACAAACTTCGTACATTCTTTCCCGTAAATGCATCCATATCGATCGCGTTAACTGTGAATAAGGAACTTGAAATTGAAATAGTTTACGATATCGTTTTATTCACTTATTCACAGCCAAAAGAAGCCATGAAGCATGTCTCAATACAAAAACCGATTCAGAACTCGAGCGTATAATAGAAGATGGAGTATTATTTTTGCTTTTCCGTTTACTATTTCTGCTCTTTTTTCTTTTCATTGTGCAGCTGTTTGCAATGAAGATAAAAATAGATGCATTTTCTTATATTTTAGACTATTTAACTGTTGATGATAACGGCATAAGTGCCTCTAACTATTTGCCATTTGCGTAAAACGAAGTGTACAATATTGTCGATCACGAGGCACTGAAAACCGCTACGACGCGATAAATACAATGTGTAACAAATCAGTGTACTGAACAAGTAAAGGTCATGCATGGGATTAATAACGCTAATTGTAAGAGTGCACGCGAGGCCAGCTCATAGGAGCATACCTTGCAGTTTAAGAGTAGCAGCGGGCCTGGCCAAGCCTGCTGACCGAGCATAACATGTTGAAAGGGCATTAGGAAATAACACGCGTGTGCTACTAAACACAATTTCTGAATAGTAAGTACTATTTACAATATATTCCAAATTTTTTTTTATACGTAAATAGTATCGTAATTATCTGATAATAAGTAAATACGTAGCCCTGTGTGATTCGAATAGAAACGTTTAAAACAAAATGTATAACGTAATAGTATTAACTCGACAAATAAGGCTCTATTCGACAAAATCAACAAATTATAATTGTACGAGAAATGATGTTACTGGCTTCATAAAAAAATGTACTATTAATACGCGTAATTGCGTAAGGGATTACGGTGTACCACAAAAAAAGTCAACATGGCCCAGTTTTATTAATGTCGCTTAACCTCGATTTCGACTAAATACTACTTATTGTCTCTTTCTAAGGGACAGTTGGACAGAATATATCTATTATATATGATCTCGACTAATTAATTGTCGCTTTCTAAGGAACAGTTGGAAAGAAGTGACCGTTGGTAAAACCAGACCTATGTGTATATACTATGTATATATACTATACAGATATAGTATTAGTTAAAAAAAAAGAATATCAGGTATGTTAGCTCTCTTTCCGTTACATCATCTGACAAACTTCAAATGCTTCCAAAACCCCTTTTATGTGCTCCAACTTGACAGTTAGCAATGAGAAAAACGCGCGCGTGTCTTTTGAATGTTGAGATTTATTTACCCGCGCTACATGCGCTATCAAATATCATTAATTACAGAGATAAGAACAGTTAAACACCGATGCTCATTTATAGCGATTAGTACGGTAAACCGATCAGTCGTTCTGGCACGATTCTCAACGTCGGCTATCATGTCGAGTGATCCGGACATAGCGAAATGCTTCGAGTTCGCAAAAGAACTCACGTTGCAAGCTGGTAAGGTGAGTAGCTGATGTACATATAAGCGCAAGATATATATATATCTATATATACACAATACACATACACACACATATATAGTTGCATTGTAGTTGTATATTTACATTAATCATTAATTGTATAAGATATTTAAAATGATTAATGTAAACATATATTACTAAAAACTCGAAGAGAGAGACATTTTTCAATCACCATCAGGAGATTTAAGTATCAAATATTCATTCTGCTTTAAAGTAAAAAAAAACACATTTTGAAAATATTGATTATCATTAATATATATTTTTTATAAGTGCAAAAATTATTTAAAATGAATTCAAGATAATCCCCGAGGATACTTTTTATAAATGTTTCGTGAATACATCGATTTTCTTCCTTTTTTTAAGTATATTTATTCATGTAATTGTGTATTTATCTACGTAATAATTTATAGATTCATTTATACATATATCCAATAACATTTATCTGTATAGATACTCGAATGTTTCAAGGATGAAAAAGTTGTATATCACAAAGGAGAATGGGATTTTGTAACCGACTGTGATCACAAAATTGAGAAAATACTCATCGATGGCCTATCCAGAGAGTTTCCTGATCACAAGTGAGTTATAATGTGAGCTGTGATCGCATAAAAAGCAGACCAACTGGATATCGTTGGACGAACAAATTTGAATTTAACTTAAGTAATCCTACGATCACATTATATTCTATTGTTGTAGATATTCAAATATCTTGTATTTCAGGATTATCGCGGAAGAAACGGTAAATGCGATAGGAAAAATGCCAGAATTGACTGATGCACCAACGTGGTTACTCGATCCGATTGACGGAACTGTCAATTTTATGCACTCGTTCCCTCATTTCTGCATATCCGTAGCCTTGACGGTCTGCAAAGAGCTCGTCCTAGGTATCATCTACAATCCATCGAGCACGGAGTTGTACACCGCGATAAAGGGCAAAGGCGCCTTCCTGAACGGAAAGCCGATTCGCACCTCTAAAGTCACCGGTAATGCATGTTTAGTAATTGAAACGACATTATCAATCCTAAAATAGTTTTGAAGATGTTAATGCCGATGTTTGCAGCAAACGTGAGATTTGCAGAGATTCAAGGAATATGACATTTCCCACTTTGTAATCACAATTTCTATATAATTTATACGTTCTTTACAACCCATCATAATTGATTTCCGTCGTGTATCTTCCCGTTTTGCAAAATTAGGGTTAATTACATATTCAAGTCATTAAGTCTATTTAAAACAAGATTATAGATCTAAACTACCTGCATATTAATCACACAGTTGATTCATTCCGAGGGAAAAACCGTAAAAATTCCGTGACGGATAGAAAAGGAGAGCCATGTTTAAATGCGTCAATCAAGAAATGCTACTGTCATTATACTGTCATATTTACATACTTGAAATTTTTTGCAGAGCTGAAGAAAGCGTTGCTCATGATTGAGTCAGTTACAAAAGTACAAAAAAACAGAGACATATATGCGGCCAGGTTGGACGCCTTAGATAAAGCAACGCAAATGTAAGTGAAACGTAAATAATTAAATATCGCATCTGTTATATATCTGTTATTTTGAAAAGATCCTGTCTATGCATTTCCTGTTAATTCAGAGCCAGAAATATCGGATCGGCCGCACTGTCCCTGGCGTATGTAGCGCAGGGTTCAGCGGATTGCGTTCATTCCGATCATGTTAAAGTCTGGGATGTGGCAGCAGGAACGCTGATCTTACGCGAGGCGGGTGGAACTGTTCTAGACACAAAGGGTACGGTAACACGAATGACGGATTTACAAGCAAATATCACTATGGTCAAATTTCACGAATTTCCTTCCACAATCACGAAAATTCCATCACGAAATATCGAAATTTTCTAAAAAAAAAATTTACCTCTGAAAAATGAGTTATTTAATTCATTGTCTAAAAGATGAATAATATTAATGAAATTATCTCGAACTAAAAAAACAACAATTATAAGTACATATATATTCATTAAGATCTTTCTTTACGATGAACGAGAGAAGAATTAATTAATACAATCACTGTATACACTCCGAAATCTCAGATTTAAATGTCAGAATTAGAAGCAGGATCGAATTCAGTACAATTTTCTTACAGAATAATATATGAACAAGGGAAGATAAGATCGGGCAAGACTCAATGCTCTCTCTATTTCTCTCTGTCCAGTTATTGAAAAAATAATTATGATTATCTTTACAGGTGGTGTTTACGATATTATGAAGCCGAATACTATCGCAGCGTCAAACGAAACTCTAGCACGAGAGATGTCTAAATTAATCATCGATACTGACTTAAAAACGCAAAGGAAAAGGCTCAAGAGAACCTGACGTAAGGCAAAAAATGACTCACGCTAATTAATTCAAGAGCCGAGTGTAAAGCAGCAGGAGGCGTGTTCCGGCAGCGAACTTGTTATTATTACGTGTAACATGAGGAAATTATCTATAAAAATCAGTTTAAAAAAAAAGTTTCCATTAACAAGTCCCATTGACGCACATACAGTCGTCAATGAAACTTTTTGTCGTTAACGAAATCTAATTGCGTTAACCAAAGTGCCATCGCAATGTTGTGAAATGAGAATTAGCATAATCAGGTTTCCTCTCGGTCAATTTTCTCCGTAGTTGTTGCAAATAAAGCAAAATTATTAAAGCGCAATTTACTGTCGAATTCATTATCAGCCTTCGACATTCATCGTATGCAGCGCGAAGATATATTGATAATATAACGATATAAATATTACAGAAATAAAATGTATTCCCCGGAATCGCAATTTTTCACTAAAATAATGTCCCGTGATATTATCGGTATAATTTATCGTGAATGTTAAAATTTAAGATAATCTACGTAGATTAAAATTTAATTAAGATTAAAATGTTGCACAATTTACGATATTTGGCGAGCATGATAATGTCGGCATCCGTACATAGTATTTGTACGCAATGATATGATATGAAATGTGATATTAGATAAAAAGATTGGTTTCATTTGTTTTGTCACATCACATTACGATGGATCTGTAAACAGAATTGTTTATTCAGAAACTAGAAAAAAAAATTATAGGCAGCCACAATCATAAA
Source organism: Vollenhovia emeryi (assembly GCF_000949405.1). Classification (NCBI taxonomy): domain Eukaryota; kingdom Metazoa; phylum Arthropoda; class Insecta; order Hymenoptera; family Formicidae; genus Vollenhovia; species Vollenhovia emeryi. The sequence continues at coordinate 1,143,494 of NW_011967180.1, read as the reverse complement.
TGATTATGTGTTACACAACACCACTTATTTCTTGGCGAAAAAATTGATAACGCTGACATTTATATTCACAGATATGTAACTTATGGTACACATTGATTTACACCACACACCCATCAAAATTTATATTTGATCAATTCTTCCGGTGAAACTTTCTTAAGTTTTAAAGCGCATTCGATAAGATTTCTGACCAGATAGCGAATTAATAACATCTTAATTGTCGCTTTCTAATTTAATTAACCAATTTATTGGCACATTGACTATTTCACTATAAAGTCATCATAATATTATGGTGATTAATTGCAATATATTAATTACAGTGAATTAAGTGAAATAATTCGGCGGTTTTTTAATGTCCGTCATTTTGTATTGATGACATCAAGAGGTAATAGAATTAATTATCGATTTCCTGACAAAATCTTATCTTTGTCGCTAATTCTTTTGTTGTGTACGGTCAATATTTATGGCTGCTGCGTTACAAATTGCTTGGTCAGTTTTTATTAATGGATATTTTTGATATACATTTTCGATGCAACGTATATATTTGTATTGTCCGGTACTCTTTCAAATGCATTCGAACCTCGGGCCTTGAGATTTTTTTAAACCATCGCAATATACAAATAATAAATTTTTATGTCATGATGATATCAAGGTAAAAATTGTCGTAAAAACCAACGATTTCAATAAAGGCCATTTGAGTCATTTTTTTTTTAAGAAATACGTTTCAATATTTTCAGAATGGAAGATATTTGCGTGTGTAACAAACAGAAACATAGATATAGTCGGGATCGATTGGGCCGATCATTGAGGGACATCAAGTACTTGCGCAACACAAATGTACAAGTTACAAGCGGGGAATCTTGTAAACAATAAATGTAAGAAACAGTAGAAATCAAGAATCAGAAAGAGACTGCAAGATAATAATCAAGATTACAGAGATAATTCGCGATAATATCAGCGTAGAAAATATTTATACGTAACAACTGTATGTTAATGAGGCACGCAAAAAAAACTGGCATAATTATAGTTGAAGCCTCGAAAGATACTCCTGTCAAACAACGTAACTCTTTAGATTTTCTAGAAATATTATACCTTTGAGTATACTTTTTGATAGAAATAGTACTTTTATCGGCTTCGGAATAAACCGCAAGATATTGATAAGACGAACGCTTGATGAATAAATCACAAGAGACGGGGAAGAAGGGGGATAATGTTGGCAAATATAAATTTAAGCTCGTGGCGCCTTGAGAATTACGGCGAATATTTTACGAGTCCAGGCAGTCAGAAAAAAAGTAGACTAAATTCTAAATTAACTTTATATTAAAATTTATGTCTGACCGCTAAGCCACTCGAGGACGCGAAACTTGCAACACCTGCAGTTCCCGTCGCGGCAATTAACGCGCAAAATTTGCATATCTTATTATAACGTATCGCTATCTATCATCGCAACTGAATCGCGCACAATAGCTACTATTTTTGTGATATCTCCTGGATCACTGCGAATGCGGTTTGTATTACTAAAAACTTCAATTTTTTTTCTTTTAATCATTTAGAGAGTCGCTCCGAGCATCGTGTGGGAAATAAACCAGCGAGATACCGCTGATCATTTTGCCCTCTTTGTAAAACAATCGCGTCGTCGGGAGTTGAGTGGCGGGCGCGTGCAATTAAGTACATCTCAGACGGGATATAAAATCAAGGTCTATTTTAGAATGGCATTATTGTTATCTCATAAAGACAGGATCTCATTACACGTCAGTTGTATCTTGTTTTAATAGCTCATCATTGTAAAAGCCAACGTGAAATGTTAACCAACCGATTTATAGTACAACATTGTGTAACACCGTGATTAGAAAGATATCATCAACGATATCATATGCAAGCAAAATGGGAAGAGTAGTAGAGTTTTTACTTCGTCATGCCCTCTTGTTGACGAGTAGCAGCAATTAAAAATTTATAATCCCGGAAGGGCCTCGAGCGAAAAACTCTCGGGACGAAAACCCGACAGAATGCGCCGTGCAGAATGCGCCGTTCGTCATTCTCGGATTGTAACCGCGACAGGCGCAACCAACCGATCCGAGTGAAAAAGCACGAGGTGCAGGCACAGGCAACACAGTGCTCGCTCGCGCCTTTTCCCGACGAGGTCGAGACAGACGCACGTTCGTGCCGCGCGTTCACCAGGTTGTACGGGAATGGCGCGATACGCCGAGGACGTGTACTACGAAACTGCCATTAAACTAACGCGCGAGGCTGCCCAGGTGAGCATACACAGGTGTACACCGCACAAGCGCGATCTCATCTCCGTCCAGAGTGACGGCTCCACGTGGTCACCGCCGAACAAAGCGTCGATTACATTAACTGAAAGAGTTGAGATTGCTCGGCAACCGATACGAGACATTGGGAAAACGCTTGCTTCGAGCACGCGCTTACGTTTTATATATTTTTTTTTATATTCTTTCAGATAATTTCCTAGAACGTGTTCAGAGCCGAATGTATCCTGTCGTAAAGCCATGCCATGTCATGTCATGTCATAAAGAGACGTATCTACGTCTGAAGCCTTTTAGGAGTTTACGCCGTTTGCCATTTTAATCTTTCGTCATTGCGTAACATTATAATAAAATTTCTACGAAGCTAATTTGCTAATAATTCCTCATCACATATGTGATTCGTAACTACGTAGTCATATGGATATGGTAATAATTAAATAATGTTTGCAAAGTAATACAACTAATTTTAACGCTTATGAATATTCACGAGTTTTCGCTCGCTTCACGATTAGCAGAGTTGATGTATTAAAATCGATGTGCGTTCGTATGATTTTATCAAAATCGATGAATACCAAACGTTACTCAACGATTTATCATTTCGAATTGAGGAGGACGCAGACGAGCTAATGAGGACGCCCTAAGGATGCCGGCGATTAGCGATAAATTTAAAGACCCTATTAAATATTCTGACGATTGTAGCGATAAACGATTCTATGCTGCGCCGTGAGCAATCTTCCCGTGCTTGAAGCAACAGGAAAAACGGAATTCGCCGTGCGAGTTGTGAAATACCACGAATCGAGTTTGTCTCCGGCATAAATTGTGCGCGTTTAAAACGTTGGAAGCGCGTTTACCTCACGAGCATAATCATCGTCCCGCTTATCTCACCTTTCTATCTTTCACTTACGCAACATTCAACGATCCTCCAACGATTTCATTTGTCTTAATTACAAGGTATTCTTTAAGATTCTCCGAGATGCCATCGACGGCATCAAACATGTCGACAATAAATTGGGCCTCTGGGACCCCGTCACCGAGTACGATCGGAAGATCGAGAACGTTATCATCGGCAAGCTGAAACGCGCGTTCCCAAGTCACAGGTATAATGGACGTCTCTCAGACGACGCGCGTCGTCGGCGAACTAATGAGCAGTGGAATTAATGCAACCGCGCGATCGTACTTGCCCGTCAGGTTTATCGCGGAGGAGTCGACCGGCAATGACCTGCCGGAATTAACGGACGCCCCTACGTGGATCATAGACCCCATCGACGGCACCGTCAACTTCATCCACGGATTCCCGCACACCTGCGTGGTTGTCGGTTTGGCCGTGAAAAAGGAGATGGTCCTGGGTATCGTGTACAACCCGATTCTCGAGCAGCTGTTTACGGCGAGGAAGGGACGAGGCGCGTTTCTGAACGGGAAACCGATTCACGTGTCTAAAGTACAAGGTAACGAAATTAGAGCTGTCGCGTAAAAGATTGGCATAGCTACGTATGCATAGCACAAGACCGTCCGGACCAATAGCGTGTCATGTAAATCGATACGGCGACTTAAGGCTCGATGTTCATTGGTTTAGACGGTCCTTGTGCTGTGCATATGCAGCTATGCAATTTTTTTTGTACGATAGCCCTTAGGCCGGTATTCGCAATCAGATATTCAAGGCCGTCTTAAGATCATCTTTAGATACTCCGTAGCCAATGAAATGCTCCATACAGCATCTTTAGATAAATTCCAGACTATCTTGAATATAAGATCCGACTATCGGCCTTAGTCTCTGCAATTTGGTTCCGATAAGATACGCGAGTGTAAGCGAAAATGCAAAGAATGCGGAGAATGATATACGATACCTTCCTGCGCAGTAACAAAGAATTTACTCCAACCGGTTCCTCGCGTCTGAGGATCTCGGGACGAAAGGCGACTTAATGGTTTTGTATTAATATTGCGAAAGTAGGACAAAATCAGTGTCTGTCCTCCTGCTGCTGGAGAACACAAGTATCCGTAACTAAAGATGTATCGTATCTCAGACTATTTGCCTCTTCACCTTCAAGCTACGGAATGACAGACATTATAGATCGATTCTCGCTAACGGCCGCGTTGCAACACGCTAAGTGTGTGGCGGTAATGATCCAGAGAAATCACAGCTGCACTTGAGAAACGTGTCACAAGGATAAAGTTAGAAAGCGTCATTGTACACGAATGTTAATCACCCTAATTCCGCGAATGTGAAATGTACGGCGCGCCGGAATTTTGCAGACTTGTCGAAAGCCTTGGTCTGCATGGAATCCGGCTTCATAAAGATAGACAGTCTACGGGAGAAGATGGTGGAGAGGATCCAAACCGTCGTCAATGAGGTTCAGGGGTAAGTCTCGGCCTGCGACAACTTGAGATTCCACCTTGGCTCGTTTCGTTTTCTCGCACTATTTATTTCACCTTGAAGCATTCGCACTCTCGGCGTGGCGGCGCTATCGTTGTGCTACATCGCGCTCGGGATCGTGGAGGCTTATTACATCGAAGGCCCCGGAATTTCGACGTGGGACATAGCCGCGGCATCGTTGATCATTTCGGAAGCGGGAGGCGTCGTTGTGGACCGCATAACAGGTTGTTATTCATAGTCTACGTACTCTGCCGCGTTGTCATTCAAACTGAGGGTTGCAACCGTTGACATAAGACCCGGTTGCATCAACGTCACGTTATTTTATAGCCTTATCTACTGTGTGCTCTTTGCGTCTAGAAGCACTCTATTTTGTAGTCAATAAATACGTTTAAAAAATGCGCGCGAGTGGATAAATTATACACCGTACAATCGTACATTGCCGATAGTTTTTAAGCGTTTCAATTTGTTTATATAAAATACAATGTTTCTAGATGCAGAGAGTAGATTAGACTTAATTCACTCTTCGTCTCTTCCCGTTTCCCTTAGGCCCAGTTTCACCAACGTTGTTTAAAGCTTAGCTTAATTCGTTCTCTGTCTCTTACCAACTGTTACTTTAGAAAGAGACACACGTGAATTAAACCAAGATTAAAGTTAGGCGACGTTCGGTGACACTGGGCCTTAGAAAGAGACAAAGAGACAAAGAATTAAGCTGAGGTTAAAGTTAAGCAACGTTGGTGCAAACGGGCCTAAGACGTATTGTTGAGATGCTTTGCTGTGAAATCACGATGGATTACTCTTACATAAGTGTTCAGCTCTTCTTTCTATTACTCATAATCTGCATATATTAATCGACATTCCATGATTTTTTATCTATTCTAATTCCAATTAACGTCATTTGTAACAACTTATCACCGTTCATATAATGACTCAGCGCCTTTTAATCAGATTGTTACTGAAGCGGGTCACTTTCGTGACCGAAACGTTTAACTTTTTTTTCTATCCGGTGACGGCTCCCATTGCCCCTGAGTTATCTTTCCTTTCTATTATTTTTATTATTAATATCAATTTTGTATCTAAGACGCGTTACTTGCAATTTGGCCAAGATCTCACTCACGAAATAAAAATCCCATGAAGAATAATCGTACAAATAATTCGTCAGCGCTTAATTTTTATTTGCGTGACTTTGCGCCGACTTCCAGCCGTGGGGTTCAATTATCGCCTGTATCGCCTTTCGTTACGCTCCAATGGCTACCATACGTCCTTTTTTTTTTTCTTATTTCAGGCGCGCCGATCGACATCATGAAGCCACGCGCAGTGGCCGCGTGCAACGACGGGATCGCTCGCGACGTCGTTAGACTCATCCGCGAAGCTGATCAACGGGTGGACATGAGGGTAAAATAACGCCGACGGTCCCGAAGTACGTGTGTTGAAATGAAAAATCTCTATCACGATTCAACTGCTGCCGCGACTTCTGTAGACCTCCAAGTAGTACGAATCGGGAGAAAGTAATAGACCGGGTCCTTTCGAAGAAGTGCTGTCAGTTAGACAAGTAGAAATGTGTATTATCTGATGCGCGTGAATGTAACGTAAAACGGTAATAAATCCATCTAAACCAAGCAAAATGATTTACTTCCTCCGTCGTGTTCCTCCAAACAGTTCCCGGGCCTTTCCTCGGAGCTAGTAACCAATTAAAAAAAAAAAAGATAGGCAATTACATAGTAGCCGATGCAAGCGCGGAGCATTTCGTAATTACGTTCGCAATTAGCGACGCACGAAAGAGATGATTTTACAATCTGCTTTTTCCCCACCGCGCCTAATGACTGAATCTGTCCTCCGGGCGGAAATTTCAAGTGTTCCCCGCAGGGAAAATCCATGCTCCGAGATGCGTCATCTAATTAGAGAATCTACCGGCTAATACGGTAAGGACAGAAATACCGCGGTTTTCGCGGAAAGTTACACGCGAAATCGTGATAAGGATGTGGACCCCAGACTCGTTACGGCTCCCCCGTGCGTAATCAACTTGCGACAAACGCACCTTCCAGCTTGCGCTCTGACGTCACGTATCACGAGCGGAATAAAACTTTCGCGAGTATCGGCCAGATAAGTTTCGGCCGTTCCTACCTGCGACGTTCATTCGTGCATCCGACCTGGCACGTTGACAGTCGGAGTCTCTCTCGCGGTGCACCAGTCAGTCGGCGCCCTGATATCGACTCGACGAGTGCGCTTGTAAAACCGTCGCGCAAAAGAACTCACGCGATCGTACCCCGTTCGTTGCACCGCGAAGGCAGAAACGATTGGCGAAGATGGGCGAGCTAAATAATTTGGACGAGTGCTACAGAGTCGCCGAGGAGTTGGTTTTGTACGCAGGAAAGGTGCGTTATTGTTTCGCGAGAAATATGATAAGCGGGCATTGCGAAAGCTCGCGTTGCGAGATAGCGCGTCAGCTAGATGTTCGGAGATAGCTGCCAAGTCACGAGCGCGAGATATTGCCTTGATTCACAATCTGGTTAATATTTGTTTAGTAAACACTTCGATGCAACTGGGAGAACCGGATACCAATTATCTGTGTTTGAGGGTTTCAGTAAGCTATACGTATCACCTTTTCAGTTATAGATTTTTTAAGGTAGTTACTTCGTAAAATCATTTGTGTAAGAATTGTTTCAAATTTTTACAGTTTATTCTTTACATTAATACGTGCAAAATAAGACTAATTAAATTTACATTGACCGTCTCAAAGTTCTAAAGCAAAATGTTAAAGTTTGCTATATTACACGAGATATTACGTATAAAACACGTTAAAAATATTATTACACGTAACACTATAATTCGTTGTAATATTATTACACGTGAAATATTATTTACACATATTATTATGTGTTAAAATAGTAATATTTGCGTTTGCAAACGCAAATGATGGCACATTTTATTTTTTTTAAGCTTAACGGTGAGTAAGATTCGTGTGAGAAACAAATATGTTATAAAGTAAAATAGAACGAATAACTGGAAAGAAAATCAAAATGATTGACTGCTCCGTTTCAACGATATCAACAGTTAAAACTGAAAAGTGAGAAGAATTATGTAGTAAACATGAATGTAATGTAAGAGATGTGGCAACAGCGCCACAAACTATAATCTTTCGAATCTATTTTATATTATGTATTAATCGTAAGTGTATTTTTTAAAACAATATTACATCAAAATATATAATTGTAATAATTGAGTGCCAGTTCCTGTCTGGAATAAACTTTTGAGCATTACTGTTGCGAAACAGCTACCTTAATTTTCTACGAAATTAGCTACTGTTGCATAGTTCTATAAATTTGTCATTATTATATACACATAATATAATATACGTGTAACAAATAAATTTGAAATCGAGACTAAATTATGAAATTTGTTCACATTAATAAAATTAGTTAGTCATTATTTAAAGTTACAGTCGTGTACGTTCAAAACACGTACTGACAAATTACTTGCCGATTAATTTTCGCGATTTCACGAATTTATATTTTATGCATCATAGATAAAAGTTTAATATCATTATTATAGGTTAACACTATCAAAAATTCTTTCAATAGATCCATTGATCAACTCGGAAGCTGTTTTTCATTAACAAAAATGTCGGACAATAAGTTCCGAGTTTCGAAAGTTCCGAAAGTCTTCACAGACTTTAACAGCTATATAATACAAAATTCGTAGTTTCAAAACGATATCCGTCGAGAGATAAACCACTGACCAAAATCATGTACAACAATGTCCACTAACGTCCAGTGGGCATTATTTTATCTTATCTTTATAATACTCCAGCAAGGTCTAATGCCCAAACTAATGCCCAAAAATACCTACTATTTGTACAAATATGTACACTACAATACCCGCAGCGGTTTACCCCTAGGTATCCGTTAAGAAAACTTACAAAACTAGAAAAACGTCGAACGAGTTGAGCGTAATATTAATACAATTCGAGTACAAATGTACTGGTAAATCTCCAGAAGTTTCCATACAATCAGTACCGTAGTATCATGTACAATAAAACAATGTACATGATATACACATAATTTTTTTTTTAATTAATACAATTTGTATGGCTCAAATGTGATGAACACAGATTTGAAGGAATAAAGGACCAAGAACCGTAACAGAGTGTTAGTGTCTAAATATCGTATACCCTGGCTGAGGTGATATTTTTTCGCAGTAAATTAAGAGTGAGATATTTAGACACTAACACCCTGTCACGGCTCTTAGTCCTTTATTCCTTCAAGTTTGTCTAAAATTTTTTATTGTAATTGTACACGACGTTTCCTCGACACAAATCTAATTACTTTTTCACCACATTTTCCTGCAACTCACATTTCTGTGACAATATGTAAACTTTCCAATGTCTATCGAAGGACTTACAATAGAAGCGATTACGTGAGATGTGTCGGAGATTTCGGGGGGGGGGGGGGGGGTGTGTCTCGTATGCATATATTTTTACTTCACGGACTTCCAGTTATTGATATTGCGCTCAATCTCGTTCAACGTTTTCATAGTTTTCAAGTTTTATTAACGAATACGTTTGCATTATATAGCTGCTAAAGAGGCTCATACTTTAGGAGAAAAATGGCAACAAACCATATTTTCGGTAAAAAAAAATCCAAATCGATCACATCTCTCACTAAAAAGACTCTCGATAGGGGATTCATTCATAAATAATTAATTTTTCCCGACAGAAAACGAGCGGTGTCGAGTAATAGAGGAATTTACACGAAACGTATTGAAAGAGAAACCTTCATCTTTTGCAGATAATAGAAGATGGTATCAGTAGAAGAAAAAATGTCAAAAGTAAGGGGATTGACTGGGACCTTGTCACGGAATACGACCGCAAGATAGAGGACAAAGTAATAAAACAATTGTCGATACAGTTTCCGTCGCACAAGTAAGTTATCGCGATGAACTGGCAGTTAGCCGCCAGTGTGACAAGGTGGCTGTAACGAGATTCGATCTTTCAGATTTATCGGGGAGGAAACGGCAGCGAAGGAAGGCTGCCTACCGCAACTGACCAATGACCCTACGTGGATAATAGACCCGATAGACGGTACCACCAACTTTGTGCACCGTTTCCCGCACACGTGCATCTCGTTGGCGTTATTAGTGAACAAAAAAGCGGAGATCGGGATAATATACAATCCGCTTATGAGGCAATTCTTCTCGGCCAGGAGGCACTGCGGCGCCTTCCTCAACGGGAAGCCCATAAAAACCTCTGACACGAGAGGTGAATCATCCTATACACTCTAACACCTATGCGATTTGACGTGATAATTTCTCCAGCCAATGTAGGGAACTTCGAAACGTCGTAATTCCAGACGCAAGCGTTTCCGACCCCATGTTCATGGGACATTTCTGCTTGTTTAGGTCCCTGGAACTTATTCCAAAAGTTTGTACAGACCGTTCAGGGACACCCTGTAGACTACGGAGTATTTTCATATTAGAGGCACGCGCGCGACGGCACGTTTCGAGCAACGTGTAATAACATAGAGACGCGTGATTACAATTTTCACGTATTACTATATCGTTGCGGCCTTGTTGAAAATGAGTGTAAGAAATACGTCGTTTTACGGTCCAGTGGAAGGTTAACTAATATCCTATGAAACCGCAGATTCTATGCGTACATCAAGTTAATGTCGCGTCCTTCATAAAGCAGTCACTTTCAAATGTCAGACAGCTATAATCCGGCTGTTTACTCTGTCCACCAAATTAGTTCATTTTAATATGCAAGATACTTGGAAAGTGAAAATAATGCAATGCGTCTGTTCTTCCCAGACATATCTCAATCACTGGTGGCCATGGAACCCTGGCTCGCGAAGGATCCTGAATACCTGACCAGCGTTTACTGCAGAATGCACGCTTTAGTACAAGGAACTCATGGGTAACGTATTGTTTTAGACATTTTAGTCGTGTGTTAAAAAAATACAGTGTTAAAAAAAAGTGTTTAGGGCTTTAAAGGCAGACGGTGAAAGTGAGCGAAAAGTTCCAATAAACAGGTCGGAAAAGTAACACTTTCGGAATTATACAATAAACCGAGAATTTTTGAAGGAGTTCGCAATTCTTTGGTCAACGAAGGTGCGAAAATGGAAGGACACGTGGAGAACCGTTTGTAACTTTGGTGTTTGAAGAATTCTTTTCTCTTCTTTCGAATAAATGGAACTTACTTCAGCCGAAATAAAGAATTGCTTGTAACTCCGAAAATTAATTTTTCGATCTACTTTTATTGGAACTCTTTGTGCTTCGTTTCACGAGTACTATCTGCCCTAAAGTCCTGAACCCTTTTCTTTAACGCCCTGTGTATCGTTTTCATGTATAAATTAGCCCAAAGATTAATAGCAAAGTGTTTCCCTTTTCAGGATAAGATCGCTGGGAACAGCAGCGCTTACGCTATGCTACGTAGCAATGGGAGCCGTGGAGGCATATCACATCGAAAGTATAGACGCCTGGGATGTTGCGGCAGGCAAACTGATAATCGAAGAAGCCGGCGGAGTTGTGATAGACACCGCTGGTAAATATTACTCTAAGTCACTTCATCCCGTTACAACTTAATTTTCCTCGATTATCCCGACTTGGAAACTTGGCGAATCTCGCTTTATCCTATTAAAGAAATCTCCGTTATAAATACTGAAAATTCACGACTTACAGGTGGAGAACTGGATCTAATGGTTCCGAGGGTTATAGCGGCATGCAATCAGCAAATCGCCCAACAACTTGTGGATCTTATTAAGAAAGCCGATTCTGAGATACTTAACAAAAACTTAAACTGATTACGTAGCGTGCGTTACACGTCACATTACAACAACGCCTATATATATATATATACATGTATAAGGGTGATTCAAGACCTCACCGACAAACTTTTTGAGGAACGATAGGTCTCGCAGAAAGGATCATTTTTTGTCGAGCAACCCACGTCCTCTAAAGCCCGTATCTGACTACGGATTGAGATTGACATTAGATTGAAATTTGACCAGTAAGAGTAAAAGTCACTAAACTTGAGATTAGCAAACTTTACTGCGATTGGTCAGATTTCGATCCAATCCCAATCTCAATCCGTAGTCTGATACGGGCGTAACGCGTCGTTTAGGCGCTACGCGACCGCGAAGGTCCCAAGTGACGTTTATTACAATTGTGAAATAGTTTACTTATTATTTCAAGTACACTTGCTTTACAGAAGGCGTTCAAAGTGTCTACCCTGAACCTGATTGCATTCAATACAGCGTCGTAGCATTGATTGTCAGACTCTACCGAATAATTCGAGGTCAGTCTTGAATTTGGTCAAAAGCAGCGCGTATTCGTACAATTAATTCCTCTCCGGTGTTAACTGGCGTGGTGTACAAGACACTCTTCACGTGTCCCCAGAGAAAAAAAATCAATGGGCGTTAAGTCGGGCTTACGTAGATATAAATTCATTTCACAATTGTAATAAATGTCACCTGGGACCTTCGCGGTCGCGTAGCGCCTGAACGACGCGTCAGAGGACATTGGTTGCTGGACCAAAAAACATGATTCTTTCTGCAACACCTGTCGTTCCCCAAAGTTTGCCGGCGAGGTCCTGAGTCGCCCTGTATATGTGTACTGTACGCAGACTTAAAAGCACAGTATTACTAAATGTGGTTTCAAGCTGCATTAAATTTACAAAAGATTGCATCTCAGGACTGACACATCTTGCGCTTGTCGACACCGACATTTACCGTTTACATGTTCAACAGGGTACGCTAGAATTAATAAACGTTCTCAACAACGATAAACAAATGTCATGTTCCTGTCAGACCGAACGTCCAACTCAGTCAGTAACCATATAATGAAAAAAAGACTTCTCTTCTCTCTTACCTCATAATTTATGCCTACGCGTGCACTATTAATATCTGTGTTATATGACCAAAAGGTATGGTCGAAGGCACCTGATCCCTTCTGATCTTTCCAAGAAAAAAAAAGAAAAGAAATAATGTACAACTAATAAAACGTAACTCCAGGGGGGGGGGGGAAGAGCGTGGACGCAGCCGTCGCGGGCTACGAGTCGTACCTGCGGGCCCATGTTGGGTGGCATCTGTTGCGGGTGGGGCGAATAACTCTGTTGCTGAGGCGGGGGTTGCTGCGGCGGCTGCGTCATAGGCGGTCCGCCCGGTGGTATTGGCGGACCGGCCTGGTAGCTCTGCGTCGGACTGTGGGGATGATGCTGCGGCGGCCCCATCGGACTGCCCTGCGCGTTGGACGGGGACGGCGCCTGCTGCGGGGGACCCATGGGGCTGGGTGCCTGCGGCGGCGGCATGGGCGAGGACTGCGGCGAGGGGCTCGCCATGTTGCCGCACTCGAAAGGTTCCAGCTTATCCAAGACTCGCTTCCTGAAAGTCGCAGCAAGCGTAAGATCAAGTGCCGGAAAGACGCGCGAGGGCGCCGACTCCGCTCGACCGGCGTACACACCCGGTAAGCGCGAGAACGCACTCGTACGATTCGACCGCTTAAAATAGGCGCACGCTTAGGCGAGATGAGCCCTCGTTCGAGACGGCAGCTCGCTCGAGGCGGCTTTCGTGTCAGAGTAATTTTACGAAACGTTCCACCTCTTTCTTTCTCTCTCTCTCTCTCTCTCTCTCTCCCTCTCCCTCTCTCTTTCTCTCTGTCTCCCTCTCGTCTCTCCCGACGTCGAAGGCGGATCGTTGCGGTTCTCGCGGGCGAAACGGGACGACGCGCCGCGCTCGCCCGCGTTCGCTCGGTGGCCGACGTTCGTCGCGCGGCCGAGGGACAAGACCCGGAGGCCGAGGCTAACGCGCGATGCCGAGCGCGCGATTCGACGTCGGTGCACTGAACGATGCCGCCCGCCTCTCTCGGCCAGCTACTACGTACCGTTCCGCTCCGGGCTCCACGTTATCGCGGCGGGCAGGCCGGATTCATCCTTGCGTGTGCCACCGCACGCGCGCAATTGCTGTCAGAGACACACGGGAACGCGCCGAGAGTTGAGTCTTCACACCTCGCCGAACGACCCCGAGAGATGCACGCTGTCGGCCATATTTCCACTCTTGTCTCGCCGTAGAGGCTCGCCAGCCAATGGCCGAACATGGCGTTCGCGTCGCTTCCGCGCACGGCGCGAGCCGCTGGTGTTGGCTGCGGACCGGACGAAACGTTGATGAAGCGCGACAAAACGCTTCCCCGGCCGAAAAGGTCGAGGACACGGCGTCGCGCAAAACAATTTGCCGGCGAGGCGACGGCTGTCGAATATTTGTTTCACAATCCGCGCCTACAATTGCGTCCACACTTCTGCCGATATGCACATAGGGTGCGTTCGGGAGCTCGCCGTCAGCGCTACTCGCAATTAGCGCTGGGACTCGATCGCCCCCGGTGAGATCCGAATGATTCGCCGATCGATGTCGGATCGACATCGATACCGTCAAATTGACGTCGATCCGACATCGTTTCGACATCGATCGACGAATCATTTCTCACTGGGACGAGTCCTTTCCTGTAGCGTGAACCCGTGAAAAGTAGTGGTCTTAATTAATCGAAGCTTCGCAACTTCGAAGCTTCGAAGTATCCGAAGAAACGAAGAAACTTCGAATATCGAAGTTTCGAAGTTTCGAAGTTTCGAATATTCGAGGTCAACTAATGCATTAAGATATAAGCTTTCAAAGACCAACCGAATTTATTATCTGTATTTATCATCTGTATCAGGCAGTAAAAAGAAATAGTTAATAAGATAAAATGTTAATGATAGAAAATTTATTTCCTTCGAATTAATTGTATTTTTATGAGCGAATGGACAAAAATGTGTCCGACAAAAAGTACATTTGTTTTTTTATACTTGTAATGATATTAATTAGTTGGCATTTAATTAGTTTACAGTTATAGTAAAAACGATTAATTTTGCAAAATGTGTTATTGTTTTTTATCTTGTTAATACATTAGTTGACTTCGAAAATTCGAAACTTCGAAACTTCGAATCTTCGAAAAATTCGAAAACTTCAATTCTCGAATAATTTCTACGAAGCTTCGAATCTACGAAGATTCGAAGCTTCGAAATCGAAAATCTTCGAAGAGAAATTTCTAGTGAAAAGTGACAAATTTCGTTGACGAATGCTTCAATGAAATTTTTCACTTTTTTTACGAGTGCACGCTAGAGGAAAAGGTTCATAAGCGGGGAGCACACACTTTTGCACAAGTGCATAAGCATTACGAATTTGATTGGTCCGTTTCCTTATGCATTTGCATGTAGACCAATCAAATTCGTTATGCATACCCTTGTGCACTTATGCAAAAGTGTGCGCTCCCCGCTTTAGAAATAATGAGCATCTCATGGGTTTTCCGCCCTTTCCGCATTTTCCGCACGTTTTCTGCGTATTCCGCGCGTTTTCTGCATTTTATGCGTATTATGCGCAGAATTGTGCACAACACCTACCGCGCACATTACCCAACCCTGCTTGCCCGGTACTTCGGGGCTGCACCGCGCTGCACCTTCTGCACTTGAATTAAAGTGGATGCGTAAGTAAACGTTAGTTAGAAAGAGAGAGAGAGAGAGAGAGAGAGAGAGAGAGAGAGAGAGAGAGAGAGAGAGAGAGAGAGAGAAAGGCAAGTGCGAAAGAAAGTGACAAATTATACGAGGCAGCTACATTTTCGTCTCTCTTCAGTTTTCTGCCTAACGACCAGGGATTCCGCGGCTTTTCTACCATGTAAAAAGAAAAGACATCGACAGTTGTCGGTAACCGTGCGCGGAGTCGCGTCTCCCAGTTTAATATATCCATCTCGCTCTAAGTGCAGAAAGTACAATCAAAGTGCAGCCGCGAGGAGCCAGTCTATCTTGCTCGCGCAGGTTAGAACGCAACGAGATGGCTTTGACGGCGAAGGGGCTCGGCGGACTGTCAACGCAGTTGTTGCGAAGCAAGGCGTGTTCGTACGCCGCGGCGAGATGCTACGCCGAGAGACGTAAGTAGCCCCCGCACGCGTCCACCTCAACTTGTCTCCCTCGTCACGCGTCGCGCCCACAAAGCGAGGCTGCCGCGCCAGTGAGCGCCGCGACTAGGTTAGGATTGTTGTTATTACATAATTAAGTGTCATACGTGGTCGCGTTTCAGCGACTAGTACAGAGCATAACTCGGGGGTGCGTTCCGTTTCGCGCACGACGCATCGTTTATCCGTGTTACCCGCCAAATGTTAAAGAAGGATGCGTGTCGCGCGCGAAACGGAACGCACCCTCGGCGCGAGGGATCGCCGCGGGGAGACGCTCGTACAAAAACGCGCGGGAGATCGTTGAAGGATCTGTCCGAGCGGCCGCGTAGCGAGGATGAGAGCTGAGAGTTCCGTTCGCCATCAGCAAAACCATGGAACCACCTCTGGAGGCCGGGGGTGTACAAGAAGGAGGATCACGACAAGATCGCCGAGAAGTACCACTTGCACCCCAAGGACTACCAGCCCTACCCAAATAACGAGAAATTCATCGGCGATTACCCGAAGCTGCCCATGGTAGGACCGGCCGCCAAGGACCCGTACTATCCGTACGACATACCGGTGTTCAGGAAAAATTATTGCGAGCCGGTGAGCCTGCGTGTGTTTGGGGAGCTTCTGAAATTTTCACCCGTCAACGTTCTCCGCGTGTACCACCCTCGTGTGCTCTCGCCTTTCTAGGTGCACGACCAGTTTGAAGTCATGGGCGAGGATCGCTTCAGCTACGGCTACAAGTACAGAATCAGTCTGTATTGGGGGACGGCCGGCTTCTTCGCCACCATCCTCGTTTGCGCGACGATCACTTACTTGTTGCAACCTTACCCGTCGTTCATACCGAGAGTAAGTACCTCAGAATCGTCATTGTTGACGATTGTACAAGTCGCCGATTGGTTCGAGTGGATATTGCGGCACTTAACGAATGTGCGTTTCAGATGGAGAAGCAGATGCCGCAGCAGGGCGTAGTGCACTACTCATTCGAGCCAGCAGATTCGTGAAGATAGGACGAGTAGCCTCGAGTAGATATAATTAGCCTCGAGTCCGATTTAATTATGAACACACGAGTTGTATGGATGGTATTTATATTACAACATATATATGTATATATCTCTGCTGTGTTTCTGCAACAGCTCAATTTTCCCTTGTTATAACTTCAGTTTCTTTTGCCTCTACTTGTACCATAGCCTTCAATCTCTATCTCACGAAGAAGTAATAAATTGTTAATCGATATCCTATCAGGATAATAATTAATTGATCCGTAGACTCCAAATCGATCCCAATTTCGTGATATCTAGTAAAATATCAAAAAACCGCTGATGTTTTCTATGATAAACGAAGCTCTCCCAGTCGCAACTGATTGTTAAACTACAGAGTATAATTAAGTTGACTAATATTTAGGAACACTTCAAGACCCAATTTCTTTAAATATCCCACAAATATAATTGTAGAGTGGCATCACGTATGTAAAAGCTTGGTTCCGTTAACGCACCGATTTTTTTGTTTTGTTTTTGCCCCCATCGAAGGGGACCGAGACACGCGGCTGGCTACAAAACTGGCGGACGTACCATCGACTAACACATTTTTATTTCACTTCTTCGTACATTCATTACAAAGAAAGCAATAACATTTGACCGAAAAACTTTTTACGCATACAAATCGTCAGTGTGTAATCCGTAATACAAAGGAGGGAGGGAAAATATATCCGCGCGAGGGATATCTCGCAGAGGGACGATTGGACATGAATCGCATCGACATGGAAAGATCGCCCGATACAAATTTGCATCCGCCGTATCGTGACGTCGCCGGTAGTATGACCTGTACTAAAAATACAGATAGAAAAATATGACGATAGGCTACGGAATAAATTGTATACGATGAGAAACGCGTGTGAGCACGATCTTTCTTCTGTGTATGCATGTATGTGTGTATGTGTGTGTGTGTGTCTCGATTAAAACCTGCCACGGCTATCGTTGCGTAGTGTAGTCAAGTGGGACACGTCGCGGAGACACTTAGTAATATCACGTACTTATAAATGATATGCTTGGGTCAATTGTCCGCTTCCGCCTTTTTTTCCCCCCTTAATAATCACCCCGTTGCGGCACACGAGACACGTATATTCCGTAAAATATTGAATTGGGATGCCTCAACGCGCACCCGCCTTCCTCTCGACGTTTAAACAGTCTAAGGAGTACGCCCTGCACGCTTCTGACGGATATACGAATATTGAATTGTACGCGCGAGTTTTACACGAAGATTCGACGGGAAGCGATCGAGGGAATCGGCGCCGCGTATTGGATCCCTTTTCGTCGCGGTGTACGATTGTGCATTTTAATAAATTCCAGAGGTCGTCGCCTGGCGATTGTGCGAAGTAGCTGTGTGGCACTGAGCCCGGAGGACTTTCCCGTTAAATGCAGCGAGATATTGCTTATATTCGAACACGAGCGTTCGAAACGTCGATATAATACTTTCCCCTTCGTTTCTCTCTTTAGACGTTTAGACAAAATTGCTAATTTCTTTATTGACTATTGTTCCACGGATGCTAGACACTCAGATCCGAATCCTCCACATTGTTACACCTTGAACCATCTCCTTCGAATCGCAATTAGTTTCACATACTTTTAGCTAAAACAAGCTCTCAAATTAACAATCTCGGGCTCTTTAAAATGCACGTGATTCGTCTTCTCTGCACTCTACGTGTGTCTCTGTATGTGTGTATATGTGTCTATACATATACAGGATATTTCGGAAATAGGTCGCTAAATTTTAAATAAAATTCTTATTCTATTCACAGTAAGAATGGGGAAAAAATCCTGAAACTGGATCCGGAAACGCTTCCTCTTCAAATTAAAAATACTTCTTGTATACAGCAGAAATGAACAAGAACTTGGTTAAAGAAATTACTAAAACAGACTCTCTTCGCGCCTCGCAGCGGCGTCTCACGGGCTGAAGCGTCTAAAACGTTCAAAAAGTTTCACAAGCGATAAAATATTTCGGGGGAATTTCCACGCTAGCAACAAGAATGTCACAGACGAGCCTTAAAATGACCTAAATCGTGAGTAATAATTATCTTCTTCGCTAGTAATTGAAAAAATAAATACCTAATATTACTCGACACAACTGGCTATAATTAAAAGAAATTATAGTCAGTTGTGTCGACTATTATTTATTTAAAACCCCAAAGGATTTAAATCGAGAGAACGTGCAGATAACGTTATTGGTCCCCAATAATTTGGGGAATCCACCGGCCAGTAAAATTATTATTAAGAAATTTTGTCGCGAGCAAAAGATGTTCGTGACTCGGAAAGGAAGCGCACCTTAATTCACGCAATTCTTTTGCATCCTGACAGAAAGGAGAGTATGTTCCCAAAATTTGACCACCTATTTCTGAAACATTCTTACATGCGCATATTAGGGAAAACTTCATATTACAATCGTTATCGTGCTTGCGATTACGTGGCGTAAGCAAATCAATTTCTGGACCGTTAAAGTTGTATTATCTCAGATAGCATCTTAATACACAACATCCTACCCGCTCATCTGCCACCTCTAATACATCGTCCTATAAGTAGCGTTTTACGGATATGTCACCTTCGTCGCGTTGCTTGCAATAAATATCGAAACGTAAATCAACGTCGAGAAGCGTCGAGACGTACGAACGGGATACGTACCCCTATTTATGCGTGATACTTTCCTAAATATTTACCGTGAGATCTACGCGAGTGCGAAGTTACATACATGTAATCTTTCGATGAAGAGGACTTGGTAAAACACATCGATAGCGATTATTACTTGCTTCGGTTTATTACTTATCGGCAATTATTCGCTACGGGTGAAGACGCGGGTCCAGACCGACGCGGGACGTAGCCGCGACGAGTCGGCAGAATCGATCGTCCTCGGTGTGCCACCCGTGCCTCCGTTTCCCCGCGACGGTTCGGTCGCCTTCCACCTCGACGGTAACACGCAGAAGAACGTTAAATCCACTTGTTTCGGCGAGAGTTATTTGATTCGATTTCATTTCCGAGTTTCGTGCCGCGCGCAAAATTCACGCCCGGCCGAAAGGTAGAGGGAAGCCCATGCGCAACGGGAGAGAGGGCCAAACAATTCCGACGCGAGCCCGTTTTCCGCCAGTGGAAAAACCTATTTTTCTTTTCTCTCTTCTGGAACTTCGAACGCTGAAGTGTACGTTTAAATATTGACAACGCAGTTCGTTCCGTATTGTTAGACTAGATTAACAACACATACGTATATATACACAATGCAATAAATATTGTACGATTGATCCTCGAGTGTCTGCAAATAAGCCTCGCCTTAGAAAAAGAGAGAGAGAGTCCCGAGTATATGCGATAAATTACACGTATTCGATTGTAATTTTTTTTTAAGTTAACAGCGATCGCTCTTTTTTAGAGTCCATTTCCGTTACAGACTGTTCCTTCGAAGCCTAAGACATTCAGCAAACGATAGGGGAAAAAAATACAGATCACGTTACCCGCCTACTTTAGTTTACAGTCGCGCGTCGAGCGTAAGAAGAAAGCAATTGCAGCAATTATTACCGCATCTCTCTCCGTCTTCTTAGCAACTCAATTTCCTACTCGCGAAGCAGCTTAATTGCCTACCTAAAATCGATAAATCGAGTCTAATTTCTTCGTTGCACATTCAATGGATTCATCTCACTCGTATTTTGGTAATGCAGTACTTAAAATTATGTATTTACTTATGTATATTTCTTCGTATGCAATATGTAGAGGGGAAATTCTGCCGATGGTCCAACAAAATCTTCGCGCGCGATTATAGAAATTATGATACAGCCCCGGTGTACGTACAATATTCTTAAAAAGGCCTTTTCGACTATTGGCAGAACTTCCAAAAGTATCGTACAAAATATAAACATCAGTTGTATATTAATGTCGGAAGGTAAAGATGTCGTTAAAAGCCTACGTGTAAAAATATAGCTGCCTTGAGAAAACAATCTGACGGAGTTAAAAAGAAAGTAGACAAAGCGACCGCGCGATCGCTTGTCGGTCAACTCGCAATTGAATAAGGGTGAAAAATTCTACGAAAAGAAAAAAAGAGAGAAACTGCATGTGCGCTACGTGCGAACCTAACGTGACATCGCAAGGATTCTCGACCAACTTAAGAATTACTAGCTCAATACGATGAACTGTACATTTACGATTACCGATACCATAGTAGATACACGCGCGTAAATTCAATTATGTGTACAATTAAATTATTTACAGCGTTAATAGATCTCTGTTTACTTCTACATCAAGTAAATTATTCGACATCGGCTGGAGTGGACAAAACCATGAGATACGCACACTCGTATTCACTCGCGCATGACGTGAACCAAACATTTACGGTATACATAGGGGAAGTAATACTAATATATACTCTATCACCGCTACGTATTTATGTATCATGCATGTAGCTAATCATTTCTCCAAAAGATCATAAACAATTGTACACTGCCAATAAGTGACATAAACAAAATGTTATATACAAATTCGGTTTACACGCTTATTAGCCAATTTTATCACATTAGTTTGTAACCAAGAATTTTCCTCTCTCCATATGCAGTTGCCATAAATATCAAATGAGTGTAATTAATTGTCAAGGATGAAGAGATCAGATTTTACCTCTCTATTTATTTAATTCTGCGGATAAGAGTTCATTAGAATTCAACCTATTGACACTAACCTTTATACGTATATGGCAGCCTTGTAACTACACTTTTAAAATTTCGCGCATTTATCTTGGCAATTAATTCGTCTGGATTGTTATTACCCGTTTTATACTACAACATCAATCGTTAACTAAATACTTAGGCCCTTTTTGTTGCTGTAGGTATCACTAAATACTATAAATCTTGATATTACACATGTGCGTATGCATATCAAGGATGACGTTTAAAAGTTGTAACTGATATGCGTATACTAGCTATTATTACAAAAAAAAATCGTAAAGCATAATTTTGCCAAGTAATAAACTGAAGAGGGATAAAAAAGCGACTTGATTCATTCTTTAAGACGAGGCACGCAAATTGCTAAATTATTATATGGCAACATCTCTCACACTGTTATATTTAAAAGTTGTGTCGATACATGTTAAACGTTAGAAAGAAATATAAGAGAAATACAGTGTGCTTTCAACGGCGACAAAATTAACTGAATCTGATTTTCCCTTTTGTTCTACGGAATGCATCATGTAAAGAGTTAGTGTTCAATTTTGAAGAGGTCGGATTGAGATTTGTCAATTGAAAGATTTTGCCTACAACTACGATAAATTATCGAGTTAAATCGAATTTGTATTTAATTTCTCTTTTATGTTATATACTTCATATTTAATTTACCTAATCGCCAGGTAAACCATGTGAGCTGAAAGCTTGGAGACCTATTAACAAGTTGCCAACAAAAAGTGTTTTCTCTATCATCATATACAATAGTATATGTAACAGTTGCGCTCAGTCGTACCATGTGTCTCGATACGCGCAAACCAAAGCGCGAACACGAGACTACAATGGCCCTACATTAATCAACGTAATTGGTGTTCATCCTTGTGTAATCAACAGTGCTCTGTTGATGCTCGAAAATTCGCTTACCTACATAAAGCTAGAGAAATGGACGTTCACATACATCTAAATAAATTAAAAAGGAAAAAAAAAGAACACGTACTACTTTATACAATTCGCTAGCAAAGGCAAATAAATAAATTGTTCTTAAATGTACCTAGAACAGTTGAAGATCGGGGTTTCTTTCATTAATATTAATGATAAATGTCGTTACAGTTAAGTATAGATTGCATATCCTCATAGCAAATACGTTATATCGACTTGTAGCAAACGGAAAGACTGTTAAAATGCACCGGGATAGAGATTGAGTTTACCTAACATATCGAAAATTTTCCTCCAGTGGGTCCGAGTTTTGACATTTCGTTCTCTGATTGATGCTCGCAAATCACTTTACGTTACATAACGCGTTACGTTATATTGAATGTGTTTAATGTGGAGTTCGCAGTTCTACATACTAAAATTTTCACGAGGTTTAATAATATAATAAGACACAACCTCACAGAGGCTGTCGAATGGGATAGACTCGCTAACCCTTTCACCGCTCTTAGAGCGTTGTAGAGGAATTTCTCATCTTTTTGTTCCGCAAAAAAAGTATATACCTACATAAATATAAACTCCCTAACTTCACTGTTTCAGCCTTTCGAGACGCAGGCAGTGAAAGGGTTAGGTATATTCTAGTTTTGCGGCTGTGCCTTCTTGCCACCACGTGGCTTGATGCTTTCAGAAATCTGCCACATCGCCTCCTCACAGAGGAAATCACTGAAGTTGTTGAAAAACGTCATAATGCGTTCGTGTTTCTTGAAAGAGTACGTGCTGTAAAGCAATAATCACGTGCAATGAATAATTACAGTATTAAAATTCATTAAGAATCTTGTGAAACTTACCCTTTCTTAAATCTTTTCATATTTTCAACAATATTAAATTGTTGCCATCTCTTGGAGAAATTTATAGTGCCATCTGGTAATAAATCGCTATTTCCAATATGCACAAATGTAAGATCTTGCAGAACAAGTCCGCTGAAACGAATCAAGTGCACGAACAGATACATTTTTGACGATCAAAGAAATAGATAAAATTTCGTGTTTCTAAGTAACAACAATACTTGTACTCTTACATGTAAGGAATACACGGTGGTTGTGTTTCTGCTAGAGCTTGCCTATAAGCTCGGAAGCTGCTAGAGCTATCGATGAGTGCACAATATTCCTTGAGACCTTCCGTAATGTGCTTTTGCCATTCAAGTCTCCTAATAGGTGCACTATCCAATGCAGATAGTAACGCGAGATAGCTGTTGAAATTATTTATCTTCCTAAGATGCTTCATTATCTTGATGAACTTTACGACATATTTCTCCCTATCTTTCGCCTCATTTTCTAATCGATGTTCTAATATCCTAGATCGCGCCCAGTATGACATTTTATTAAAA
The DNA here is from genome assembly GCF_000949405.1 of Vollenhovia emeryi. Classification (NCBI taxonomy): domain Eukaryota; kingdom Metazoa; phylum Arthropoda; class Insecta; order Hymenoptera; family Formicidae; genus Vollenhovia; species Vollenhovia emeryi. The sequence goes on along the minus strand of NW_011967180.1, from coordinate 1,119,915 downwards.
TGTTCAGTAAATCTCGTGAGATTTGGACTTCTCTCTTCGTTCTGTTCTTGCGCCCAAATCAACACTTCCGGAATTTCTATCTTCATAAACAAATCGGCATCGAGTAATGTCATTTGTTCTGCAATCTGTTCGCTTTTAAAATCTAATAGGGAAGCTTGTTTCGTTGTTACACTTAGAGATGAGAGAATTGGTTGTGCTGCTTGTAATTGTTTCATAGTGTGCTTCTCTAAAATTTTAACTCGCAACGCTTTGGCCATAGTGAGATCTCCGCTGCACACCAATTGCTGTACAAATTCCATTAAGGTTTGCAGAAGAACATCGTCAAGATCAGATATTCTGTAAAATAGTGAATTATATTGTAAGTCGTAATCAAACCTTAAGTATATAACAGAGAACCTACTTACGTTAAATCACTAACGACTCTAACAAGTAAAGAAAATGCTTCACGCGCGGCTCTTTGTTTGACAACATCTGGAGAACATGAAAATCGTTGGTGACGTCTATGTAATTTACGAATTAATTCTAATGGTTGCATGAAGGTTCTGTACGTTGTTAAAAAGGCTTCTTGGTACAGGAAATCTGCAAAAGATGCATCGTTTTTATTAAAGTTTAATTCACATACATTTACCTATAGTCTTTTATCATTAATATTTATTTTCATGCAATATTGTATTTTAAATATTTCATCAGTTACCTGATTCTTTTTCATCTATGCAGCGTAGAAAGATAAATTACGATATAATAAATAATGTTCACAAATTTACGTTTAATGAATTAAGAAAAAGTATATACCATGTTTATTTGCTTTTGTCGCATGAATTAATAATGCATCTGGATGTCCACCACGTATATCTGGACCCTCTTCGTCTGGTTTTTTAAGTACTATGTATTTATTAATATCTAATTCATCTAAAATGCTATCATCTTGATCGATATCCCTTAATTCAAGAGTATTTTCATCAACTGATATGGAAGAAAGTGCGTTACTAGCAGGTCTAGACGATGGTAACACTGTGTCCATAATAACATTATTATTCTGAAGAAAACAACGATTACAATCATATTAGTGCTTAATAGTTATTGGTCGTAGTTTCATAATAATAATGCAATAGTGAAAGTATTACATTAATGTTTACCAATTTTACTGGAGTGGAAGGTGTAACATCTTTCTTTTCATGCGCGTATGCTGGCTCCTCTGTTTTCACAGGTGTTGACGTTACGATAGGATCCGAGTTATGAATACTCTGCATGCTAATAGTGGGTTTTGGTGATATTGGTGGAGGTGTACTGTTTGATTTAATGGAACGAGATCTCTTTGGTGGTAATGCCGGGGGCAGACTAGATTTATTTGTTGTATCTACTGAGCTCGGTGTCGTGGTCACAGAGAGGCTGGAAAAAAGTACTCGTATGACAATTCTATCTTCTTTAACAATGTTACCTGCCAAAATTTGTACAGTAAAACTTTTATTATCTGTAAAGCAAATAAAGATAACAAAAAATGTATAACTTATATAAAAATACCTTGAGCTGTCGTGTAGAGCAGTCACGGTATGCGCCATAAAGGAACACGATTGGGTTGTGGTAAGGGACATCTCGTGCTGCTGCCATTCCGCTTGCATCGAATTGTAGGCTGCTACAGAATGACGGGTACCAAGACCAGAGATGAAATCGTTATTACTGTGCGAGCAGTTTCCGAACATCTCCATGTACGCCATAACTGAAATACATTGCAAGCGAATGGATTAACGTCCACTTCGAATAAGAAGAATAACTTTTGTTATTATGAATTACTCTATAAAAACTGAAATTTTTTTTAATGGCGTATAATAACCGATGAATGCAAGCACGATGTGTACCGCAATAAAATGTTAAAGCACATGGTGTGTGTGGATTGCAATGAAAACACTGATGCACGAGCAAATCTTGTGTAATTGTTATTTCGATAAGCCACGTGTAAAAATGAAAAAGTTAAACTCACTGGTGTGAGAGTGGAACCTTTTAAACAACATCTTACATATCGTAAATATTACACTTCAACAATTTGCGCAACTATTGCGCAATGAAAACGGGTGCTCTAGCAATTGACTTAATCAAAACTGTTATATAAGTTAATGAGGCTTCACATTAACAATTCTTATACTTTTTCAGTATTCACTATATTTTCCAACTTTAAGTCCACTTATCTTGACATAAAGACGGAAACTAAGCTTTAACTCTGTTCGACAGCTGACGAAGCTGTAACTATTAACTGACTAATAGTGTGAAAGGTCAAATTAATTAGAAAAAGATTACGACGCCCACATACATTCGCCTGAATTGCCTTTCATGTATTTGTATTTGAATTGTATAAAACTCGTAGAATTTTTTATATTTTAAATTAAAAAAAATATATGTGTGTTCCTAAATTACGTAATAAAAATGTGCTATAGTTTTTAATATATAATAAAATTTTAGACAAGTAGATTTAATGTAACATCAGATTGCAACATGATATATATCATCAAATATTTTTTTATTAGTATAATATCCAGCATCATAGCTAAACCTCATAGCATTATTGTATCTATGATGCAAATTAAAAAAAAGCCACAAATAAGCTGCGATTATTAATAAAAATTCAAGCTCAATATCAAACATTGTCATATTGTAAAAATATCAGAGATAAAGGGATAAAAAAAAATAGAATAACAGTAAACATGCCGCAAGAGAAGCCTGGAATTAAAATCTGATATAAATGTGTGAAACATAGGATATTAACTTAGCATGAAAGTGTTTGCCGGGGGGGTAGTTGAATTGTGTGGGCAGGATCCCACTTACCAGAATATGCCACTGATTGGAACACTGGGGGATACAAAACATTGCATCAGTTTTAACCTACTACGAAAAAGTAGTTTGGAATGTCTACTATATTATTTTATTATTTGCGTGTCGATAAATTGTATTATTTAAACATAAAGAACATTAGAATTATTTTGCAACCTTATTGTACTAGCTCGTAAGGAATATCTGTCAATGTGGTATTTCTCAAAATTCGTGTGTCTTAAAATTGACAGTGGAAAAGTAAAGCAAGTATTCCGCTGGTTTCCTTTATCCCATTGCCGATATTAATGGTTGAAGATAATTAATAATTAAGATTACTTACTATGCCGCTTCTTTAAAGGCAGAGGAGGTGGTTTGTTGGCATCTGAACCATCTCCGTTACTAGTAGTGTGCAAAGTACAGGTGGATAAATGCTCATTTTCTGGTACATTGTCATACTGCGACGGTTGTCGTTCTTTTCTTCGCTTGGATCGCTTCTCCGGTAATGCTGGCGGTGCTCCGTTAGAATCGGATGGAACTATCGATTCCGTTTCCTAAATATACCATAGATGCATTAAACGATTAAATTGTAAACAATTTCGAGTGCATCAAGAGATAAGTCAGAGTAAAAATAAAACAGAAACATAAAACATAACAACACCCACATTTACCAGTTTCTCTAATAAAGCTGGGTCCCCATTTCCAGACACGTTAGTCGTGCTAATAGTACTTTTCGAACTAGACGTCGTCTTCTGTGTAAAAATAGAGCCGTTACTGTCCGAGGGTAATTTGGTCTGCGAAAACGACTGTTGCTGTGCACTAAACGATTGAGAATTATAACTAATGCTGCTCTGCTGCGACGATCTCTTGGATGTCATACTGGACGCAGTGGTATAACTTTGGGATGAACTTCGTTGAGAATGCATGGAAACAAAGCCTGATTCCTGCGTCTGAGTAGACAATCGTTCCATCTTTCCTTCTATACCTAAAACAAAATTAATTCAAAACTATAATAAGATTACTCGGAATCTAAAACAGAAAATAATCATAAACAGATACACAAAATTTATCAAGTTTTCCTTACGAAACAACATTTTAACACTTTCCCAACTAAAATTAGATCTACGTGACATTTTACAAAGTATGATAAAACTACGATATGATGCGAAAAAGAAAAGAATAAGATTTCGCTTGATCTCGCTGTGCTTTGGGCGAAGATCTACAAGATACTGTTTATTCACGCGACTGGAAGGTCGATGCCACCTACGCAACTTGTTCCACTAACTATTTCAAGAATTCTTGCGTAATTTTAGCTCTCGCATTTTTCCTTTCCTTTACTAGTGTTTATAAATAATGAATGAGTCTTTTGTAAAATGCATTATGAAACCGAATAAATAAAGCAGTATACAATAATTTTAAATATTAATTTGTTACAGAAACAAATTCTTTACTTGTTATTGCATATAAGTTTAATTAATAATTATAATACATATAATTTTAATTATTAGTCGACCATTATTATCAATTATTGTCACAATTAAATTATTAATTCTTATAGTAAAAAAAATTACACACCAGTAAATGGATTAAGCATTTCTTGAGGTGTTTGTTGGCCTAGCAACATAGTACTTGGTATATTAGTTTCAGAACCATCCCAGCAATTACAGTTCGAAGTACCATTAACTTGCATGCCTACAATAATACAGAATATACATTACTTCGAAATATAAAAATCTGCAGTCTAATACCATCATAACGAATATTGAAAAAAAAACACATGGACAAGCTCAGTTTTATGTTAAAAATATATACGACAATAATATACGCTCTTCCTAGGGAATACTAATAATAGCTTTTATTTAATAAAAATGGCGTGAAAATTAATTATCTCACTATGAGCCACAGTACACTACGTATCCAACATTATACAAAACTCCTGAAATACCTTCACGGTTTATACTTAGCTTCATATACTTTACGCATTTATTAATGACTACGGTATATAAAGCGTGAGAAAATCTCGGATCCATAATAATCGCGGATTTCTTTTTTCAGTATTCATAAAATACTTAATCCCAATCGCGGATAATAGAAACTCGTTTGTACTCGAATAAACGCTCGGTTGTAGACTGACGTTGCGAACCAAAGCAAGTGGAACACCAAACTAATCTGCTGAGTAAGCGTTGACCATGATCCATTCATCATACGCATATGGAAATGTATTTACGACAATCTCATGAGTGCCATTCCAGACATACGCGTTATCCGCGGAAATGAAAACTAAAGTACATATAATCGCAAAATGTTTCCAATTCAGTAAATAACAGTGATATCACATGTGTGCATTCTCAAGAATGCTTTTTTATATCTCATAATATAACATAATATTTTGTTATTATATTGTGCACGCTAAAGATTATTTGGTAACGATTCAAAATGATATTTAAATGTTATAAAAAATAAAGGTTTGGCGTAGAATAACCAAACGACGAATATACATATGTAAGATTTCAGTATAAATTATCCAAGCGTTACCTTGGATAGTAGCCATGAGACTTAGGTCCATACTGTCATTCAAAGATTCGTCATTTGGTCCCATTATAGCTCGAATCTCGTCCTCGTCTCGGGAATGATTCAGAGCCGAATCCAAACTACCGGCCGATGCGCTCAGAAGAGACGACGAATCCTCCGGGGATCGACTTCGGAGGGATACCCTATCAAGACTAGATGCCAGAAGACCGTCCGACTCGTCGTGGAGCTGTTGGGTCCTCGTCCTTCTCTTCGGCGGTAACGGAGGAGGTGTGCCAGAAGAGCTGTTTTCCTCCGACAAACATATATTTGTTCTACAAGGGATCGAGCGTTTCTGTGTTGAACTTCCGACGACAAGTGATTTATTATACTTGTTCGTAAATCGAAACGAGTGTTACCTGTCAGGCAGCGGGGGTTTCGGGGGTGGACTAGAATCCCGTAAAATCGACTCGGAGCTATGCGAGCTGCGAACCAAGCTACTACTCGCTGCCGTTTGCTCCAGGATCTGCCGTTCTCTCGGTGTCAAAGGTATATCCGGCAGAGAATTTCTTTGCGTTATTTCGGATCCGTACCCAGAAGTTCTGTAATTTACACTGCGTGTTACTGGATTTAGCTTATTTTCGAGTCGAGTCTTGTATCGATATCACTCAAATAATTCACTCTCGAGCCATTCGATTACTTCTACATAAAATATCAAGAAAAATTATTCACGAAATCTAGTTTCAATATTAATATGTGCCTTATAGTGTTTGTAAAAGTATTTAATATCAAATAATAATGAATACTCAATCATATATTGTATATATATCTTCTGATATCGTATATCAAACCATATTAAGGTTTCATAATTACATATTAATCATCGTTAATGTTACAATTCGATATTATTTCATATTATTTCCCCCGTCCTATTGCAAATGCATTCATAAATTTTGTATCTACTCTTATGTCCAACATACTATCTGTATTTTGTCGACATGGATTCCTTCTTTTTGCTATTTCGCGATATACTAAAAGTTCATTCACTATCACTACAAGTTACCTATTATTATTTGTAGCAGACGGAGGTTTCTGCTTGTTAGCGATTTTCTCATGCGCCAGAGCTACTAGATTTTTCACCGCTTCCTCGACCAGTCCAATAACGTGCGTCACGTTTTCGGTGTCCAAGGCGGAAGATTGATCACCATGCAGCAATACATCGTCGCAGAGTTTCAGCAATTGCGCTAACGCTTGGTACACTTGATTCGTGGCAGATCCCAACGTGGAGCTGCAAAAGTCCATCAGAAAATAAGATCAGGAAAGTGTCGAGATATAAATCGACTCTACCGCAATTTAAATCTAAATGCGGTAGTTTTTACCATAAAGTTAGAATGACGTTCACTATTAAACGAGCCAATTCCACATACCAAACGCAAAAGCAATTTAACGAAATGGACAAAACGACAAAAAAATAGCATAAGCTTTTTAGATATTGTCCTACAAGTCAATTACTAGATGATAAAAGAATTTTACACGCAGGACAATCACCTGTTCTCGTAGAGCAGGTAGGATTTCAACGCGTTGTGTATCGTGGTAACGGTATCAAGAACGATCGTGCCGTTTCCGGGCAGCATCTCGAGCTTCTTCTTGGACACGACATCCCGGAAGTGGAGCAGTGCCAGCTGCACCTGCCGTACGTGGATATGCAGATCGCGCAGGGGATTCTTGTCCAGAGTGGTGCCAGAGTCGTTGGAGCCCGGGGCGTTCTTGTCCCGCGGCGTGCGCGGTGACGAGGGCGAGGCGGCCCTCGTGGCCGCCCCGCTGCCTCCGCCGCCACCGCCGCCGCTGCCGCTACCAGGAGAACGCATGTGGGAGAGCTTCTCCAGAAAGTCCTCCTTGAAGGAGCGCGCACGACGCGCTAGTTTGCCGCCGCGCGCCTTCCCACCGAAGCGCTCCTCGACTTCTGCAACAAGAAACAGCTTCATTTCAGTACTGAAGAGTTCGAAAATCACTTTGACTTTTACCGCTGTGAAGTTGGCACCTCATGTCTCAAAAAATCATTTTTTTTTCAGTTCTGAATGCACCCCGAAGAGTTCTAGAGTTCCTTATCAATTTTAAAAATCGTTCTGGCGAATTACCCTAAAAAAGTTAAATTTGAAACTTGGGGATGCTAACTTCACAAAATGAAATCTCGAAATCAGCGATAACACTAAAAGTATTGGAAATATTTAATTTTGCCATTAGGATTTCCTTTAGAACTCTTGAGGGGCTACCCAGAACTCCCAATAGAACTGCTAGAACTGTTAAAAAATTTTCCTCCTTCGGGACTTGGAAATTTTTCGAAATTTTTTTCATAATCTCGTTACTTAGTCACCGACGCATTTCGTTATCTCCTTTTTTTATTTCACTCGGTTTTAATTTTGTATTCCTAGAGAAATTAATAAGATTGTGGAAAATTTTTAAGACGGGAACTTGAGAGCTTTTCCACAAAAATTTCCTCCAGGAATCAAACATTCTTTTAGAATTTCTCGACAATACCTCCAGAATTTTATCGGAAAATGTCAAAGTTCAAACATCATCAGTGAAGTTCATACTTTATTTGAAAAAAAAAACGAAAGTTTTATTAACAATTTCTAATAGATTTTAGACATAGTTCCATTGGTTCGGATAGAAAAAGATGACGTTTGATAACGCTGTGCTAACTTCCTAAGAGATAGAAAAACATTATATGTCATAATGATGTGCTAACTTCCTAAAGATAGTTAACGGAAGAAACTATTGTTCAGATGTATTAAAATGATCAAGAACTATGTGAGAACTATCCAAAGCCGTGAAATTATTTACGGAACTATTTCTGCAAAACTATTGCGGGTGCAAATAAAACTGTTAATAAAACTTTCGGTTGTTAAAAATGCAGTACCAATTTTACACTCCCAGTTGAAATCGATTCTGACTAAGGAGAATTGATAAGAAATTATTTCATTTTAACATCAGAAAATCATCTTAATTAGTCAGAGAATTGCTTAATTTCTTATGTACACATATCTCATCAGCTTTTTTACGGAAATCAAACATTTCTTTAAGACTTCGATTTTTTATCTGCAAAACTCAAAAGGCTCAAATTTCCGTTATAAAAACGTGAAATAAATATTCCGTATTTTTTAATTTATATTTTTTAATTATATTTAAACGTCAGGATATTTTTTAACATACATAAAGAATATATTAGAATTCTTTGGAAAATAGACAGAATCGTATCAATTTGAGATTCTAAAAATAGCTTGCTAATATTACGGAGTACCATTTATTTTGGCTGTAATTTAATGTAGTAGACACATATCATCGCTTGAAAATCATTTCATACGAAAGCGATATCTTTTATGACGATAATATTCCATATCTCTATTTAATGCGTGATTCGTATCATCCCGGAGGTATATTTGATCCAGAGATAAAATATTAAAATATTTATGAGACCGTTTTCCCTCTATTTACTCTACTCTGCTTTCGAAATATAATACGCGCATGAGCTTTTTCCATAAGATTAAACGTATTAGCGAATCGGATTAAAATCTTGCAAACTTTTTCACCGATTATAACTTGGCAATCTAGCGAGCTTTCAAAGCTCTTTAAAACCTTTCACGATAACTTTTATGTTACATACGGAGATTTCTTTTATCCATTTGTTACGGAAAATCTCCAAAAATTCGACGAATTTCTAGTGTAACAAATATTAGAGAATATTCTCATTTTATTATAAAGTAATAATAGAATCATGATACTTTAAGAAAATAATTTTACATAAATTTAATCTATAACTCCTTTTAAAACATTTTATCAATTTATATGTACCTTTATAATAATTCTCCTTTAATATGTGCATCATATTTGTTATTTCCATCATTTACTGTTATTAAACTTTATTCAATTAAATTATCATCACGAGCATGTGAATTATTATTATTATTATAAGCTTTATTAATAGATGTAATTATAGATTAATTTATTTATGTTACTTGTACAGTAATATTATATGTAAACTTATATAATATTATAAATAAAATAATTAATACACTTATAAAATCTTAACACATATTGCTTCTTAACTAAAACTATTAATATTTCTCTAATATTTCTTATTGACGAATTTACAGCCGAGAGATATACCGCTTTGTGCCCCGTTTTTATCGCTGTTCGAACTTTCTCGCGCCCGACGCTCTTTTCCCAACAACCTCGAGTAAAGAGATTTGTCACAGAGCGAGAGGCATCACGCACATGACAACCGTATTGCAGGATCATTTATTGCATCTCGATCGAGAACTGCGAACGAAGTTGGCACGAACGACACGCGGATAAAAGCAGTCCCTTTCTCGCGATGCCTGCCACGGTGGGCGGACAATATTTTTCTGGACGCACGCGGGAGGTCCATGCAGCTCTCGTGGACCTCGTCGCGATTCGCAGTTATACTGTCAACCCGTTGCACACGTGCGCGAGACGAACGAGCGGCTGCATACCGCCAGGCGCGGCGGCGGCGAGTTCGCCTGCCTTTTTCCCCGTGGTGCTAATGCCAGCCGTGCACTTGAATTAAAACGGCTGCGGTGCACCGGTGCGCCGGACGTGCCATGCGTCTGCGGCGTTATAGCCAGGTCCTAAGTACCTGGGAAACCTTTCTTCCCCCGGGCCTCGCCGGCAAGAGCGAAGAGCAACTTGCTTTTCTCACCAGGCGTTGCGTCCGTGAATCGGCAATCAATAATGCTCCCTCGTGTCGAAGCTTTTAATTCTCCTTCAGAGTCCACTTAGCGATTAATTAACTTGACGACAGCCTAAAGCTACAACGTTATAGTAATAACGCGTCGAATGTGAGGAGGTAGAGAAGTATCTCGTTCCCACAAGACGTCTGCTTGTCTTTGTGTCCACTTTGTATCCACTCAATATCGGCACGTTAAGGACCTGAGCAAACTGGCTGTCTTATACTCCTAAGATAATGTTTTGTGTTTCAAATCTTTGTCTTGAAGAATGCAAGACAGCTATTCTGCTCAGGCCCTAAGTCGACTTTAAGACTGATTGCAAAGAACAATCTGTAAACGCTTGAGACTGTCTTGGG
>NW_011967180.1:1083587-1107111 GCF_000949405.1 Vollenhovia emeryi | reverse complement strand
CGTGAACTACATAGCATTTGCGAAACTTCTTTTCTTTATAACTTTTTAATAAACAACGAGCGCCGGCTAAATCCTTCTGAGCGTTACTCAGGAGGGTAACCTTGACAACATATGTCAAGCCCAAGGTTATTGGAGGTGGGTGTGTTAATCTAAATAATTACCATTAACTCTTTCGTTCCTAAATTATTTAACTATAAACGAAATATTCTTTTGTATGTGCATATTGCATGACAAATAAAAGATAAATAAAGATACATTTAGACAGTTTGTAAACGTTTAAGGACTTCTCTACGTATTATTTTTATTTTAACTGTATACATAATTCGCAAGTTCTTATTGTACTTACGGTTTTTGTAAAGCTGATAGCAACAAGTGAGAAACAATGATACCCTATTTTACCGAGAAGTTTTTAAATAGATATAAAAATTTGTTATCTATAGAAGCGCAAAGCCTTTACAACTATCTATATAAAATTGATATATAGATTCACAGATTGGTATAAATTCACAATACGAAAATACAGACTGCAAAATATTTCATTTTATCAAGGCTTAACAATGAATAAATTTGATCGACCTTAACTGGCACGTGTTTGATAAATTTAAAAAATGTACAGCGACGTTTCGACCCTGGGTTTTGATCCTTTTCAAGCAATTTTCTAAAATGTACATTAAAAAATCCAAAATTAGAGAAAGGCGTAATATTAAAATATAAATTTTTATCTAGTATGACTTTTTTACAATTAATTGCGCCAATTAAGTAGTAAATATTTTAATATTGATTTTCCAAGTAAATATTTGCTATGAGAAAAAATATCCTCCCGGATGGACAAAATTTTTCTAAAAGTATAACTATGGAAATTGAAAATTCTGTGAATTAACAAATGATCCTACTGCGAATTTAACGGAACTCTTGAAAATATGTGAAGAAAATCACTTATGAGCCTACAGAATAATCTAATATTGGACTGATTTGTTTGATACATTACGCGTACGTCGTGGCAGCGAGCACTGCTTTGTCCGATATTGTATTTGCCAGGAAAATTCTATTGACTCGCGACATAACGGGCTTTCACGCTACAGCAAATACAGTGATCCGCGGAACGTGATCAAGCGTGTTTAAAGTGCGCAGGTACGCGCCCTGCGAAACTTTATGACGACGAAACGATCGCATTTATGAATATCGCCGGTATGCACGTTTCATTGTTAATGCGCATTATCTGTGCACGTAACAATGCTAAATGTACACGATGAAATATTTACCATAGAGAATAATGTATGTATCATTTATACATATTGCATTATAATAGTAATATGTACGCTTTGATGAACTTCATCACGAATATCATTATTTCCCAGCTGGTCTACAACAGTGTTTTTTTGAAAATAAAAGACGGATGAGAGAAAGGTACACGGAGAGAATCTTTTCTTCTGAAAACCATGTAATCGTGGGGCAGCATGGCATTTCAAAGAATTTTATGAGAGTTTTTAAAATTTTACCATACATTTTACTAGTAGAATGTATGATAAAATTTCAAAAAACTCTCATAAAGTTCTTCAAAATGCCATGTTGCCCCACGATTACACGATTTTCAGGGTAAATTTTCAGAGAAAATTCTCTCCGCGTGCATTTGGAGGAAAGTATTGCATCGCCTTTCTCGAACCAGTGAGAACAGAAAGGGGGCATGTGACATTTTTGCCGAAATGGAATCGATAGATTCTTGCTGGAGCGTAAAGCCAAAATGTTTAAAAACATTTTTTAATGCAAACTTATTTTAAGAATTCCCCCCTCTTCAGGACAAAGTAGCATCAAACTTATTGAAAAATTCGCATTATGCTTATAAAACAGTTTCTTCTGTTTTTCTCAAATACATATATGATCTTGTCACATGTAATCTTTCTGTTCTGACCGAATCAATTCTTGATTGATCCGCCGTGTGGTACAAGCTGATTACGAAGAAATTTGTATTTTATTAGTTTTTGTAAACTATTATGCTTCGACTATTGAATTGAATCCATTTTTTAATTAATAAGCCGCACCTGAGCCACCTTGAAAGTCTTGGAAAAGCGCACCGTGGTTAGCTTGAAAATGACGGGCGGTGTCCAAACTCTTACACGAGCTTACACTCTTAAATCACCCTCCAGCACTTTAGCCAGCGGATTAATATACGCTCTACAATATTTTTCTCAATCGTAATAAGAGGAAACGGCTGTCACGCTACGTGATAATAAACGAGTGTTCGGCAAACGAGCCATTCCAGGTTGGTTCCAGTCTCTCGGGCTCTCCGGGCCTCTCTTTCTCCACCCTTTATCGATTGCACCGCGTGCTCTCGTACGCGGGGTGCGAGCTCACCGAAACGCGCTTTAAGCGAAACGGTAAGCCCACGTACGGCCGCGGAAAATGCGGAAAGCCCCCGGAATGCGATCGGGGCATGATTAGAATCGCGAACAGGCGGCGTATCTCGTATCTCGAGCGCGGACCCGCGGTATGTTGACCACCGCGGATTTCGCGGTGATGCACGCACGGACGACGGTATCAGCGCACACGCACGTGACAGGGTGAGTGAGAGAGAGAGAAAGAGAGAGAGAACCCTCGCACGCGCACTACTCGATTGCGGTCGCAAGCGGCAACGAGAAACTCGGTGATGAACGGTCACCATCGGCGCGATTAAAGGGACACACGGCGGAAAATTATCGCCGCCGTACTCCCTGGGCCCGCTGCATCGTTGCGATAACGGCCGAGAAGAGACGCTGCGGCAATATCGTTCGCCGCAATAATAATATTCGCGCCACGTGCGCGCGGCGCGACACGGGAAACACGTAGCCCGCTAATGAAAACCTGGCCGCGATAGCGCGGCGTTGTTAATTACTCGGCGCCCGAGAGTTTTGCGCCGTTACTCGTTGACGATGACTCCCGGCGCAGCCCGGGTCCATTTTTTTACGAGTATAATGAATATTTAACTCGACCGCGCGATCCATTTCTCGCGAGGCGCGACGGCGGCGGCCACGGCGGTCCCGAGGGAAATGCACGCCGGCGAGGAAAATGCGAATTATTGTCGAGATTAGATGTATCGTTTCTGATAAATCGTGCCAAATGTATCACCCCGGGTGAATCATTGCGCAAACAAGTTACGCTAAACGTATCCGTTGCGTATGTATCACCCCGGCTAATTCCTTTCGATTTATCACGGCAATAAATCGGAACGATTTCGACTAATCTCGCGGATTAATCTACATACATAGTCTTAGAGACGAAGTCAAGATTGGAAGCCCTCCAGAATTCCGCGCTCAGACTCGGAAAGCCGTGCCTTAGAACATCCTGCATGAATTTGTGTTTAATCTTTATTTTCGTTTTCGTGAAATTTTACATATGAGTTTTATCGCCGTGTTTTATATTTAATAATGAATTTTCATTTAAATACGTAATGTAACTAAATAATTTCCACGAACATTACGGTGAATTATGGCAGATTGATTCAAGCAAAAATTGCCTGAATAACTAAATAATTTCACGATACATTCATGACAGATTAATTAAAGCAAAAATTGCGTTAATAGCTAAATAATTTCACGGGCATTACGACGAATTTATGACAGATTAATTAAGGTAAAGATTGCGTCCATAACAAAATAATTTCACAGACTCATGACAAATTTATGACAGATTAATCAAGATAAAAGTTGCATTCGCGCAAAAACCCTTCGCTAAATCTTCGGGAATTTATACGTTTGTAAAATTTTCGTCAAGCACGCGATAAATCGAGTTAACGATTTTTACCGAGGACGAAGTAAAGATCGCTCGGATCACAATGTTGCAAGAACCGAGAACGAACGTGGCCGCATAATCCGATATGCGCAACGGCGAGGCTGCGAGAGACAGAGATCAGGATTCGAATTAATTAACAATTACGAGGGTTAATGATGTTCGCGCAAACGCTAATAGCGTCGAGATTCGTGTTCCGAGCGTTTACGCCGGCGCGCCGCCGCGATGCCGGTGGGCACGTCTCGCCGGATGGGATTTATACGAACGACATTACCACGACCGGTAAACAACGGAAACTCGGATGTAATTGTTTTATGGAAATCTCGTGGATTTCCATAGCGATTATTTCTCGCCCTTGGTCCACGGCGAGTCGCCGCGGCTGCAGGCGAGATCACGATGGCGCGGACTTCAGCGTGACTTTAAGATCCGCGAATTCATCATCGCACGGACGTTATTACGACACGAGATAACGTATGAAATTCTGTTTTTGAATAGGGTACGTGGCGATAAGCGAAATTTTTTGTTTTTCATCGCACGCCGTCACTCACGTTTGATAGAGCACTCTTGCGAAATTTCGAGGACTCCATTTTCCAATTCTTGAATTAATAAAGGGCTGTTGAAATTTTCATCAATCGTCACAGATTCCACTTTCAGTGGAAACGTAGAACGTATTTAAATTAAATTATTAAATTGCATCGGCGCCATTAATGGAGCAAAACGAGAAAACCAGCAGAGTTTATAAATTTAAAGTTAAAAATCTCTGGTCTTAAGAAGTCGCGAAAGAAGCTACGTAAAAAAAAACTCACTTAATTTCACAGAAAGCAATTAACATGAAATAGTATACGCATATTAATAATATAATTACTATAATTAAACATGATTTGCGTGTTACGTTATGTTAAATAGTTTGACGTCAAATTATAAAATACATTGAAACTATTTAGAGAAGAGAAGACCAAAATGAGTTGTCAAAATATTTCAAAGCTTCTTTCATCTTTAGACAGATAGTTAAATAAAAAATTATAAGTCTTTGTGTTTCAATATGAAAGTTCGCTACAGATGCACTTATGTTTGTACCGACTGACCACATATAATATCGCATGATAAGACTTTCAGGTTGCAAATGTTGCGTATCGGATAGCACATTAAAATCATCCGCCTGTAACAGGACCGCGATGTGATAAACCACCGAAAACCCACCACCACCGGCGCCGTCACATTTCGTGGGGTGTTACTGGCGTGATAAAAAATTACGCGTCGGATTAACGGCAGATTTCCGTGCGAGAGCGGGTGACTACCCGCGTGAATTCGCATGCTTTCCCTTCGCTAAAATGAGGAACTCGTGTGGTGGACGAGCACGGCGACGAAGGGCTTCCGGATCCATCGATTACGCGCAAACGGTTCGTTAAAGCTTTTAATGATTCGTCTGTGGGATCGGCGCGAACGTGCAATCAAAGCGGACGAGAGAGTATCTCTCCCTGCTTTTTTTTTTTCATTTTCACCTGTCTCGATATTCAACCTTCGCCGACGCGGGCAGTGAAGGGCTCCCGAAATGTTTGATCTATCGTCGCGTGCGTAGGTTTCCGCTAACTGGAATAATGAGAAAAGTTCCCGCGGGTGCGGGAAACATGCGAAAACGGCTCGTGTCTGAAATGCGGGCTGTTTGAGGTCCCCGTGGACCGGTGGTCTTCATTTTAAATACAATTCGAGCGAGAAATAGATTTCGATATTTCGTCTCCCGGGAGGAGGACTAAAGGAAGTTCGTGTAAAAGCAGCGCGAGTCAAATGTCAGCCGGTATTATTTTCACGTGTGCGGCTGTTTAAACGGAAACATTCCGCGCCAAAAGAATAAATAAACCTAGGAGACAAAACACTAGACAAATTTCGAGGAAAAAAGAAATTGCACGGTCCGCGAAATCGCGATTAGGACTGGTGATTTCCTCCGAAGGCTTCGACATTCGAACTTCGAGGCTTCGAAGTTATCAAAAGTAGCAGCCCTAATCGCGACGCGGTTATTGCGACCGAGTCGCGGAGTCGTAATCCGCAGAAACTCATTTTGCGAGACACTGTCACGGCGACTACGACGACTCCGAGCAACGTCGCCGCGAACGACGTAAACGGGAATCAGAAGAAATGGTTAGTAAAGAAAGAGTAATTCGTCAAAGGCGCGAGGCGGAAATTGATGGCGGGATATTAAAAATCGCGCGCGAAAGTAATTTCCATGCCGGGCGACTAAAAAAGTGCCGAACGCAATGAATGATTGCTGGCGTAATAAGGGGCGAAAATCCTACTGCGCGATAGAGAAAATTGATATTGCGCGGCGGCGCTGGTTAAGAGGGGAAAGAAAATTGATATTAACTATCCGGGAGTGCTGGCATTAAAGGATTTCGCGGACGGCGGGCGCGCACCCGCGTCGCGGAGAGGCCCTCGCTCGGGTAAAGCTAATAATTGCCACCCGAAAATTGATTATCCGCAAGTTCGTTAACGGTAGCGGCGGCGGCGGCGGCCCTGCAGCTCTGCGAGCTAATGGATCCCAGATTATTGACGGACGGAGTGTAATCGCGGGTGGATTTGCATACTCGTAAAAAATTCCAGAAACCGAGATGATCTCCCGTACGAGTGCGGAACGGCGCTGCCCGCAGACAACGCGGCTCGGGCCGCGGAAGCCGGCGGTGTGTAATCTCGAAAAACATGCAATGTTAAGTACATAATACTTGGAGCGAAACGAGATCGGATATTTCGCGCCTTCTTTTACTTCTCATACTGGTTTCAACAAAATCAAGACGAACGAGCACATGAAAATTTTGTTGCCAAATATTAAAAACAGTAATTGTTAAGATTAAGAGACGCCCGCCTAGAGTGTAGGAAAGTCCTGGTTCAAGCCCTGGGGCTGAGGTAATATTTTTCGCAACAAATTTTCTGCATTGACCGATTGATTAACACACGTGGGCAGCTGTGGTCGAATGAAATTTGGAATTTTATTATTATACTGGCAATTTGAAGAAACTAATCTGTAATTAACAAATTAATAAAATTCGTATGGCTCGAATGTGATAAACACAAATTTGAAGGAATAAAGGACTAAGAGCCGTGACAGGGTGTTAGTGTCGAAATATTTTATTCTAAATTTATTGCGAAAAAAATCTGTAATTATTAAGGTTCGTAATCAATATCGTAGCAATCCAACTTGTTGATTGTCAAAATAATGAGATCGGGGCAGAGCTGTGACTAAAGAAAAAGTGTAAAGAGAATCTATATTGACGTATCCATTGCGTATGCATCACATGTAACGCGACATATCGTTGTTGCTGCGGTTTGCGGTTATCGGACGAGCACTTTAATGCGATTTTACAGCGAGAGGCACGTAACACCTACTGCGTATTTTCCGGATGTCCGACCGAATCAAATAAATCAGTGTTCATCCTAATCCAACCGAAATGGCCTGGTAATTGTTGGCAGAGAGGATGGTACCGTTGCAGTAATAACAAACATAGCAGAGTTGCATATGTTCATGGCAAAAGTATATACGTAATTAACGATGCAAATATAGATTTATCGTGTGTTGTTAAAGTGAGCTTAAGACTGGCACCACATCTCGACGAAAGAACGTTATATACTAATCAAGCTTTATCCGTTATTGTCTTTGCCCCTTTTCACATATTCTACGTAACTCCTTGCTTTTTGCAACTGCCCTTTGCACTTGTAAAAAATAATATTAATATACGATTCAAGTTGAACACGATCGAAAGGTAAAAATTCACGACCGTTTTGCGAGACTCATCCTGGCTGAGGTAAAATTTTTCGCAATAAATTTTCTATATTAAAAACACTGGCCGGTTAATGTCGACTAAAAAGCTTGATTATTACAAAATATATTGTTTCTAGACGCAAAGAGCGCATTGCAGAGCAGGATTTAGTGAGTAGAAAACATGTTTACGCCCAGCCTGTGCTCCTCAATTCTTCTTATCAATCCTTTATGTCCGCGTTATCTTTCTTAAACTGGTTGCAAACGGAATCGCACTTTCGTCCAGTTCTTTTTACGTCGAGTCATTACTTTACCCCGGTGTCCGACGAGCGCACTCGCCGCTCGATCCGCACGACTGTCCGCGAGCACTTCCGCGCGCACAAAGTCACAGATTCCGCGTTCGACCGATTAGAATGGACAATCCGCACATACGTGCGCATATATCCGTGGGCCCCGGGCAAATTAATTTTCCGGGACACGCGCGCGTGTGTCCCGCAGCCGCAGCTCACCGAGTTCGCGCGGGTTGCGCTCCGTGTGACACGACCCACCCCGAAATAACCGGGAGGTTGTTGCACCGCGCCCCGCGACACGCGGACCGTGAACCCTACCATTGGGTTCGCCAAAAATGCGGTCGGCGAGCCGGACAGGTCGAAATTTCTTTCTCTCTCTTCCTCTCCGTCGACGAGCCGCCGATATACGCGCTCCATTAAGCCTATCGGACAATCGTTGCACGGCAGAAAGGAACAGTCTGGCACAGCGATCGTGTGAGCGATCCGAGTAGACGTCATATGTAACCGATATAAAAACTCACAATTCGATGAATACATTGTTTTAAACATAACAGACAGCGTGGCCTGATAGTGTAGCAGATAATGTACTCTCTTACGCCTGGTGAGAGTGAGGGGAATAAATGCCTGTGATTGGCTAATTTCTTACGGCTTAAGGCTTACAGCTTAGGGCCTGAGCAGAATGGCTGTCTCTTAAGACAGCCTTAAGACAATGTTTTATGTTTTAAGCCTGTGTCTTGAGGTAACGCACAATAACTGTCTTATGTCTTAACAGTACAAGACAGCCATTCTGCTCAGGCCCTTACTCGAAGCAAGATTGTGGGCCAGGGTTTAGGCCGATATTCATAGTCAGATCTTATATTCAACACCGCGTTAACATCATCTGTAGACACTCCGTAGCCAATAAACTGTCCCATACAGCATTCTTAGATAAACGAAGAAAGTTACTTGTAGTCACCAGTGATGATAAAAAATTAAAACGGGGAAACTTGTAGTTCAACCCAACTGGCATACTTATTCCTTTATTTATTTCATACGTTTCGACCCTATTTTTGGGTCCTTATCAAGCGGTCGCGACGTTGTATGGAATAAATAAAGGAATATACCAGTTGGGTTGACTGCACGTTTCCCGTTTTAATTTTTAGATAAATTCAAGACGGTCTTGAATATAAGACGCTGATCGACTTGGGAAGAACAGCTCGGTAATAAAATTACGATAGAGTAATTTGATAATAACGATGTAAGATAATCTCCGCGATACTTCGCTGGCGCAATTGTTAATACATAACGCCAGATAAGATACCTGAGTTACGTTATTGGTTAAACGATACACGAGTGCGCGGACTGTATAAACCAAACGTCGCGAGGTATCGGGGCAGCAATATGAAATCTCGTCACGTATTCAGGATCATTACGCCGTGCCGCCAAGTGCTCGCAGCCGCGAATGTGAATCAGACTTAAAGTCCGGTCCTTGAGACACGGAGAGTAACGATGAGGGATATGAAGGAGCGTACCCGAGCTTAAAGGGCTTTCGAAATAGCTTAAACGCCGAAAGAGGATTATTCCAAGATGGTGGGCTCGGACAACGCGAACTAAATTTAGTAAGCGAGGCCGAAACCGGCAGCCAAAATACGATGGAACTTTGTGAAAGGCTTGGACGCAGACGAGGTTTCTCGGTTTGGAAACAATTACGTTACGCCACCACTGCGATACAACTTTGCAGAACGAGGAGACGTCGTTGCTTTTGTCCCGTTTTCGCAACTCCATTAAATTCTTATTAAATCTCTTAATATTTGCCGGGCACCTGAGAAAACTGTGTGACTCGTACTCTTAGTCTCTACAACTTTTACTAAAACAAGGAACTATTGGCTCAGAAATAATTAATGACACGCAAATGCGGCAAAGACGCTTAAATCAAAGATTGCTCGCGCGAAAACGCGTCTATCACTTAACGGAAGAATAAATTCGTAACAAAGATATATCTCATTCAAATATTTAGTTCGTCACGCTGAAAATTTTATTAGACTAATGGAAACTTTAACAAACTTTGACTCAAGAAGGGGAGAATAGAAATGTTTTTATTTCACGTCGGAAGAGTTCACATATTATTCGCGCGGAGTAGGCTAAGAGTTTCGCGACCACTTTCACGGTTAATTAACATTCGGCGAGCTAACGGCGCGAGAAGATAACGTGGAAATGCGTGCTGATCGCGAAGCTTTCTCAAGCAAAGCGACCATTTCGCGCATTTCGCTTGCAACGATGCAATTATACGGAGGGGGCTTTAACGTCCGTGGAATACTGCGAGCCGCTTCCAGCTGGGAATTTCATGGTCCGACGATGATATTAGTGGGCACCGGTAGGTAGCAGGGGCGCTGTAGTAATGTCGTTTCCTGAATTAAGAGGGAGAATCGATGCTAGGCCGCATAGTCCTCTTAATGGCCATCGTACTGCCGCGAACTTGGAAAAGCTACGAAGATTTACTCCGGAAGCACCGATAAAAATGTGGCTCCCGATAAGAATCATGACCGGCATTTAATGCCCGCCGCAGCAGTGCACGCGAATGGGCTCTGGTTGTATACTCTCTAATTAGATTTCGTCTTAATGGGAAAAGTTCGGAAAAATAATTACAATACATGAGACGTGAAAGATAAACGCACCGGGATCTGCATTTTAAAAAGAGTACTTTATAAAAAGGTTCATTATTGATCGGGCTTGATTTTTTAATTTAATCATCGTATCCGTTTAATTATTACCGAATAATGGAATAAATTAATTTGTGTAACGCAATTGCGATGACTAACCCGTATTAATGATAATGCAATTACGATCAGTAAGAAGTACCAATTAAATGATAATTATATTAACTTTGTTGTAATAGCTTTAAACGATAAACTTCAAGACCGACTCGATAAAAAGAACATACGAACAATTTAAACGATGTTTGTAAAAAGTAATACAGACAGAAATACGAAATACGAAATCAATTAACAATAAATCCGGGAAAGTTTCTCGAATGCGTTGCCGATCGCGGACGCATACCCGACACTTACTTAATTATTCCTCGTTTAAGTATTACAGCGGTTTCCTTGATAAAACCGACTTTCGGCGTCGCGAAGAAACCAGTAATGGAAAAGTAATTAAAGAAAAATAATAGAAGACGCGCGCTTTGCGAGGGCGGCTACCGCGAGGTGCGCGGGGCGTTATTGTAACTTAAAGCGCGGACTTGTAGCGGACGGAAATCATTATCGAGAAATTAATTGCGAGTCTAATGGAAAACTAAGAATTTTACGATACAATAAAATCAATTCAATTCAAAGGGCCGACTCGCGCAGGACTAGCAAACATCTGCATCGGACTCGTTCCGGCGCGGAAAATCAAATTACGAGATCTCATAATAACGCATTACAGGTAAAAGCGTGCCGAGAGGAAGGGGGGTCGGGGGGGGGAAGGCAAAGGGAGAAAGGGACGCATTTCGTGATGAAATTTATGCGAAACATCCCACGAGAATATTTCAGGTAATTACACTGATTAGCACTGAGGCAATGAATATTGTCATAATTCGAGAACAAAGCCGATTTTAACGAGATGCGCAATGCGTATACATCGATCCTGCATCTGGGCGATATTAATATTCTCAAATGTGTCAGTCTTTTAAATTCATCCGTCTCGTTATGAGCGGGAAGAGTTGTCGCGACGGTCAATCTTCGTCGAGGCTATTTGCAAATTTGAAAAAAATAAAAGACGAATAGGAAGTAGCGGTCATAATAATAATCGCGTTCTATTCCATGCTTTGCAATGTACTAAACATAAATGACGACGCGCGAAATATTACGAAAAATTACGCCACATGTATACTGTGACATACAGTAGGAGCATACGATGTCGGCACCTTTGATCTTTTTCGGCCGAGCTTTCAGGCTCTGACGTATCTCTGGGCGACAAGTACCGTATCAATAGTATCAGAAACCACGGTTATTAACATTGATATATTATCGTGATTACAATGTTAGGGAAAGGGGACAGGGATACTTAAAAGTCGCGTATCGACAGTTCTGCCGACAATCCGAATCGGCGCGCAGTTTAAAGTCGAAAAATAGGCGCGAACGTGTCATCTTTGTACTGTTATTGCGACAAATATTGCCATATGCCTCAGTGGTCGAATTGGTGAGACGCCCGCCTAGGGAAGTCCAGGTTCAAACCCTGGCTGAGGTGATATTCTTCGCAATAAATTTTCCGTATTAAAACACTGGCCGGTTAATGTCGACTAAAAAGCTTGATTATTATTATTATCGTAATTGTTATTTAAGCAGTTCTGCACAGTGCACACTCGATGTAATCTTTTAGGACATGCTTTTCGCAACAAAATTCTAACAGAATGTGAATGCCACGTGATGCTCATTGAGCGCGGTTATGTTTCTCTATCGCGTGAACAGTTTATCATTAGAACAATTTATCATTCGTAATTTGTCATTTGTCGTTTCGTTCGTGTTAACTTCGGCAACCTTTAAATTTTACCTATCGTTACAGGACTTGCATCGTAAGCCTACAATTAGTCAAGTTTCGATATTAGTCAAAAAGCCACCATTTTCGTAAAAAAAAAACCCCCCGCTCGACTGGGGAATCACTGCGAGAATGGCGAATCGACCAATTTTTTCCTCCACACTGTTCACGAATGTACGGACTCTTGGAAAATTAAAATCTTTACTCAGAATAATGTTGTCAAGCGCATCAAGAATAATTTCTAACACCGGCAATAAAATATTATCAAAACGAGGATATCGAAATATCATCTATACAACAAAATTGTTTATAAGAAAATCAGACACGGCAATTCGAGCAATTCGTCTAATAGTCCGTTAAATTAAATACCTAAATTCTCTTTAAACGCTCGGAGACCGAGAACGTGTCTCTTCGGTTTCTTTCTTCACATCCGCAAGCCGCCGAATATCGCCGACGGCCCTTACGGCGCCGTCTAGCCCGAAGCGATCGAGCGATGAAGCGATTCCGCAGACGAATCGCAAAAATGCGGGCGGAGACGCGATGCGATTGGGAGGATTGATTTTCGAAGCGCGACGCGATTGCAAGACGAGAAGAGAGTATCCGCCGATACTCTCTCCTCTCCGAGATGCAAACAGTAGATCCATTAAAGGCCCAACCCGGCGCCCTTATAATGTTTGTGGACCCTCGTCGGAAGAGAATACCCTCAAACGGGGAGGGCGAGCGGATAAAAACACGGGATATACGAGCGGTTTCTCCTCGCACTCTCTCGTCAAATATCGCCAATCAATATAGATGCTCTCGACGGCACGTAGTATTGAATTTCCGCCAGTGTCGCATTTGATGCAAACAACGAGAAACGTCGACCTCGCGGACAAGTCGACCCCCGCTCGTATTGTACGAGTGTAACACGTAATCCCTACAATTGCAAATATCGAAAGTACATACGTCGAACGTTTCGAAAGTGGCGTGAATCTCTTCCTCTCGTTCGTCTCCACGTAATCGTAATTGCGTTAATTTAGTAGTTTCTTAATGCGCTAAAGAAGATCTGTCTCGGAGCGTTTTAATACGCACTATGCTACTAGTATTCTCTGGTTAACATTGGGTAACTGGAAGATGAAACCAGCTGTTATCCGCTGAAACAGAATACTGCGAGATATTCGCAGCACTCTTTTCTTAATCAAAAGAAGCCGGAGACGCTGGCTGCGTCTCGTCGATGTTACTCGACGGCGGTAACAGCGGATTCATTAACCGACAGGCTGAACCTCTGCAATATTGAAAGAGACAAGAGGCAGCCTTCCCCAAGGAGAAATACCTAATAACGAGCCGTCTTCGGAGCCAGGTGACGCGGGATACAAGAACGATACTTGGAGTCTTAATTACGGAGACGATCTCCGAGCAAACTTGCAAAAATGTACGTGGCATAAAGCAAAAGCTTTGATATGCATAATAGGTAAAACTTTTAATTTTCCATGTGACTCGAATTCAAATATCAATTTATCATGTCTGATAACGTCAAGTGATAAATACCTCTTTTTACCGTTTATATTTATTTGCGCTCGAAATGAAATCTATATTTAAAAATTATATCTACCAGCCGACGAGACTTCCGTTTGATTAAAACTTATTATCAGCATTACATGACAAATTGACGGCAATAGCGAATGTACACAGGCATCTTGCGGTCTTTCACGTCCTCTGTGCGTCAGGACGTAGATGTAAGCGGTTTGTATCCGGAAAGCTCGCGGATTTGTGTCGTTAAATTATTTTAAATCGTCTCATACGCGATATGCGAAAGTGATACGTAATCACGCTCGAGAGAGCGAGCCTTGCAACGCGTAGCAAATTCTATCATCAATGCCAGAGAAAATGCCAACGCTGCCGTAACTCATGTTTCAGTATGCAAACCGGATGTGGCGAAATAATGGCACGTATATTCACGAAAGAACGTCGTTAGATTGCAAAATATATGTTATACGAGTAATTAAAACAATAAAATTACAGAAATAATTTTATGTTGATAATAATGTAATAATATGTCTAAAAATTTTTAATATATTACATATACATAAAATATTTTATGTATTGTATTATATATTATTATTTATATTATGTACGTATGCAGATATACCGTTTTATACATATATTATTATCAGTGTACATAATATATAAACGTTTCACAATAATCATGTTGGAAATATTATATGGTAAGTTTAATTATTGTATTATTATATCAAGATGAATAAACCTATACATACATCTTGATATAATAATACAATAATTAAACTTGTCATATAATATTTCCAACATGATTATTGTAAAACTGGACCTCAGTTTTACTAGGATTCACATTTTCACAATCTTTATTCCCAGCTATGCATCGATGAGTTTCAGGCTGTAGTTCACGCAGCTTCTATTGAAGTGGTGGTATACATGCAGCCTAAAACTCAGTGATTTATATAGATAGGAAAAATGATGAGAAAAATGCAGATCCAGGCATTAATGGATAAGACCACCTAGATAAGACTGCACAGTACATTATTTACGGATAACAACCGCGTGCGGAAAATGTCCTACTGTCGTATAGTGTCATACTTTATCCACGGTCACTTAAACTCACGTTTCAATCGTAACCAAAGAGAGATACTAAAAATTTCGCAAAGATATAGTCCCATATTACGTGACATGGAGTTTCATTCAAGAGAAATATTTTTCTACCCGGGGAAGCAAATATCTTGAAATATTTTCCAGCTGACGGCGGTTTACATTAGCAACCGGTGCCTATCTTTATCCAGCGGCGTTGTTGCGCCCTCGGCATACCGGCGTTCCTTCGCCGCTCGTGGATTTATGCACGTGTTAACGATTGACATAATAATGCGACACGTGTGCGAAGCATGTGGTCTAGACACAAGAGAGCGTAAAAGAGCCCACCCATCACAGAAACTACAAGAGCCAGTCGCCAACTAACTAACTTCCGAGAGGATCATGCACGAGAGATATGCATACACACGCACATGTACAGGGTGGAGCGTAATTCGTGATAGGATCGACGGGAGTGAGTCTCTTCACTTCCAAAACTATAATTCGATAAAGTGATTTAACATTTCTTTGCGCGAATTATCATTTTAACAAAGCCAAATTTGAAAGTTAATTAACGACATCGTAACTACGTGTTCATCTATCAGTCATATCTAGTTGCGCGACAGCATTTATAAATATTAGCGATGCTATAAGTTGCTTTCTAATTTTATTACGTTTCTTAGCGTTCAATTTTTCTGTCGAATTGTCAAATTAGTTGTGTGATACAGTAGAGAGCATACTCGCATTGTGACATCTCTGCTGCAAATAAATTCTATTGAGAGTGGTTTTTTTAATCGCCTAACATCAGATAAGCAGATGATATAAAGAACAAGCACTACTCGAATGTCATTTTTCCTTATCTCATGTGTCAGCCATTTCTAGTATAATAAAAGACAATCTGTAAAGAGACCTGTTCTTATTATTATCAATCACGTCTCCGCCAATGTTTGCCGACGCAAGTGCAAATAATGAGTAATAAACGAACACGCGTGTTAGCGAAGCCGAACTCAGTCGCGGCCGCGCATTTTTTTTAAAATAAAAAACAAAAACTATAGTTTTTAATCATTTATTTGAGCGCGATGCGAGACGGCTTTACGCGCGCGAAATAAAACCGTAAAAATTGAATGTTAGTTTAGCGCGGCGTTTCCACTTCCTGTGCCGTGCAACTGAACACCGTATCGCGGAGATAAAACACGGTGGCTCGCGTGCTCTACGCGCATCGAGGCCCCATGGAGAATGAAAAACTCGTCAATTAATTTCGTCACTTTGAGTACAACTTTTTAATTTGCATATCCGATGAATGCGTTAATTAACCACCACGTTACCCGGCGTAACGGTGTAAGCGTATCCCGTAAGCGCGCGATAGAATAATAATTTAAACAATGAAATAATTATAGCGCCGATACCTGATAAGACGCGATTCAAGTTTCAACGGGTTTGCGGAACGTACGTATTAACGCGGCAACTTTGAACATTAGTTCAATCGAGATCGCGTTCGATGAAGTGCCGGCGGATTTGCATATCTGATCGTCTCGTTTAATTAATCGCCGTGTCGCACGATACGCGGCACGTTCCGGTTAACGCAAAGTCTGCGACGGTTTTCATCATAATAAGATTTATCGGTTAAGCGGACAAGCGCCGTTTTACGTCCCGCTTTGCGTGTAAAACGTAGTGCGCCGCTGTAATCAAAAACTGCAAGCGGATTAATTTCTCAGATGCGTGTAACAGATTATACGCTGACTTCTACGCATTAAGTGATATGACGTGCTCACATACGACTTCATCACAGAGCATCTAACATAATCGCTACGTTATGCTAATGCACTGAGAATGAAGTCTTTGAAAATTTATTTGTGGCATATAATGTTCACTTCACTAAAATAAACGTTACTTGTGGCATAGAATGTTTATTTTACTGAAATAAACATTATTTGTGGCATATAATGTTTATTTCACTGAAATAAATATCAAAGTAGTAAAAAAAAGTACACTGAGAAAAAGTTTGAAAATTTATTTGTTCATGAAAATTCAGTGAAATAAACATCATATGCCACAAATAAATTGTCAAACTTTTTCTCAGTGTACTTTTTTTACTATTTTGATATTTTTTCGTAATTATTATAAATGTTTGTAACAGTGGTTTAAAAAATGCGTTACTGATCCTCAAAATTGCTAAGTTTGGGAGTTTTTTCCGATATGATATTACAACGGACATTATTTGAATGACTGTTAATCCACAAAGTATTTAAATTCATATAGAAATAACAATAAACCTGTGAAAACCTGTATTTCTAGCCTTCCTGCAGTCGCATCGTGTTTACTCAAAATTATCGCGTAAAATCGTAATAGAAAATGTTTGAAGATGACATCAGAAAATCATCAGCGCGCGCCAACTCCGCCTCCTTGTTTCTAAGAATGTGGATAAGTAAATTAATCGAAAATCCAACTCATAGCCGACGCGTAGGGATTACGAGTAGCTAGTCGTCGAGTCAGGTGCGTTTGATAGCTCGTTTTACACCCACGAAAACGAGATTCGCGTAATGTATCGTTGCAAAACGAAACGTAAGAGCATTTACTTAGCTCGCCGTGTAATTTAGTTAATGTAATTAAATATTTAAATTCATTTAATTACAGGTTAATTATTCGCGATTTATTTACTTAAGGCTCCGTACATATTCCGTGATATCTGACAATATGGTACACAAGTTAAACGTAATTCTGTCGGGAAGATTAAATCCTAGATAAGTAATGAAAAACTAACTACATTCATAAACGCATGATATAAAATCATCATATTTTGCCGTAAACGAGTTGTATTCGTGGCAAGAAAACTTAATGCACGAAATAATGCGGCGTCTCTGCAAAAGAATGTTTGCCTCGGCAAGCAAAACGCAATTTGTCGAATAAAGCGTAAGCTGCCCCAGCGGGAGCTGCATCGAGAGGTGACGAGAAAATAAACCTCCGCGCGACAAGATCCACTTGCAGGTTTGCGGTAGCGTGACGCATAAGAAAATGTATGATACGCCTCGTCGCGAACAGACGTGACGCAAATCTCACTTGGTGCAAGTTAATTGGCTAATTAGCGGCGCCTTAAGTTGTGACGCCCGTGACAATGGCTTCTTGCCCTCGACGTCTACGTCTTTGACACGTGAAACTTTGCTATCTATCCGTGCATTATGTAGTAGCGATCTTCACGATCCGAGAACAGTCGTACATTTCAGGTGTTCAACGCGTTTTAACACGTTTCCGGCCGAACCAGGGATAGACGAATCGTGGCGTGGATACAGCAAGAGCCACCGACTGACCCGCGCGTCCGGATAAAGCGACTGAAGTTTCCAACCATCCCCAGCTTGAAACCCGGCATTAATCCTCGGCCGGGGGCAGACGGGACGAAAAAAGGAGAAAAAAAACAACGTTAACGCGCCCGATGACTTAAGCGCGACCTTCGCCATGCCGGCCATTGAATCGCCCGACCGCCCACTTTCGTGCACTCGCAATGATCTCATCTCTGAATTCTCTCTGTGCTCCGGATTTTATTGCATAATATACACGCGTGATATGGAAATTGTGTTCAAAATGATTTCTCCGACTGGCGGTGACGTGAGCGGCTAGATATTGTATCCAGCGGCTAGATTGATACAGCAGATACCTTCCTCTTCGTAGACCAAATGATAAGCTGGCGTAGAGGAAAGTCCTCCGTTACGAGATAGGTTTCTAATATGTGATAGCAGGTTTTCAACACCCAAATTCAATCATAAATCTTCTTCCGCAACGATTACACGATCTAACAATGAATTTTCCACTAAACAGGTTTCGCCCCAAGGGCAAGAAATTCATGGTGGAATTAACAGATGAGGCCTATTGATTTGACAAAAATCCCGCTATCTCATAATAGGTGATTTTCCTCTATTCAGGGTGTTTCGGATAAGATGTCCATCCGCTCGTATACGGGCAGAGGGGGTTAAACCGAGAAGAAAAAGTTATGTACCATTTTGTAAAATTTTCAATAGTTATCGAGTAATTAATTAAAATGTCTGATACTTTCGTATCGAACTAAAAAAACGCAGAAAATTAGGGTCCTATCGCATAATGGCGACTTTCCTCTGTGTCTAGCGTGTTGGGAAATAAATCTCTCCGTCGCATTGTCACTTATAATGAAGATCGTTGTGTCACGTACAGAACAGAATAAAAGTTAAGCCAACGGCACACGATTTCTATTTGTCCTACTGGATTGCTTGTCGAGAGTCAATCAGGATTTAGCTTTAAGTCACCTGATCTAAAACTCTGCATCCTTACTGGCTCTCGCAAGCAATCCAGTAGGGAAAATACAATCAGTACCGTGTGCCGTTGGCTTAAATCCTGATTGGTTCTCGTAAGCAACGCAGTAGGAAAAATAGTGCGCCGTTGGCTTATCATCAAACACGACGGCGTACGCCCTCGAAACTTTACTTTCGCTACGTCCCACGATAAAGAACGCGTACTTTGTCGGCGATCTCGTGAATCCTCAACGTTACACGGACCCTAATCAGAAAAATTCACGAATTCCACTTTATGTCGATGGGAAACGCGACCGTCACGCGAACAAAGTTTCGGACGCGACAAGTCTCATCTCCAGGTTGACTCATACTTGAGAATACTAATTTCATTCCGTCTCTCCCCTCACCCCCCCCCCCTCCCAACTTCGCGGGAGTTCGCGACAGTGTACAGTGATGGACAGAATGGTCGTGACACTTTTTGTTTTTAGCGAGTTCAGAAACGTGCATTTGGATTCAGGGTCGTGTTCCAAAATCCTCTTCCCCGTGGAATATTTTACCATTCCGAAACCGTCTTGAGCGTTTTCGATTTCTCAAGTAAAATTTTCCTCCTGAGAAGAAGTGTTTTGGAACGTAAATGCGCTGATTTTGAAAAACGCGTTGCAACCAATGGCTGCGTGTTCAGCAGGAGAAGCCGCGCTGCAACCGTTGTAAAGCTCTTGAATCTGATTGGCGGGTGCTCTTAATTATGGGCAGAATCTAAGAGCATCCTCCAATGAAATTTACAACAGTTGCGAAGCAGCTTTTCCCGCTGAGCGCAGCCAATCTGTTTCGTTACTGTGCAAACTACTGAAAACACAAAAGGATCGATATCGCATTCGCGGCATAATTTCATCGATGCACGCACGTCTGTCAAACAGCTTTCTCCGCGACGACGGGCGGAAAACGGGCGTGTCGCCGTCGTCCTCGCGATTCTTCCGCGATGATTCGCGCCGGCAGAAAATTGTGCGCACTCGGAGAGAAACAGAGAAAGAGAGTGACTCACGGCTCTCGTGTACGGGCAATCGACGGAAAAGCTTCATTAAGACGCGGGGCCGCTCGGCTCTCCGAGGAACGGCCGTGATTTATCGCTGTGTCAAACACGGAGAGGCCCCCGGCTCTCCGGCGGCGACGCACGGGAGAGAACGCCGTTGCGTCTACGCACATGTCACTCCTGTCACGAAGTTATTAATAAACGCCATCCTGTCCCGTCGCCGACGTTGCGCGATTGATCCACGGTTAACGTCGATCCGGCGCCGAGTACTTTAGACCCCGGGCCCAAGTACTCCGGACACCGCCTGACATCCTACGCGCAACTTATTCTTCATAAATGAAGGATTCAGCCGAGAGCATATAGCCCGAGAGCAACACGTCGTCGACAGGAGGCATGAATTGGCGTTTTTCATTTGTATAAAGACATTTCAACTACGGAAGAGCAGGTTCATTTGAACAGGTGCACGTATATTTCGCAACATACCGTCGACAATGTGCTAATATATTTGATATAATCGAAAATCAGGATAAGAAGACTCGGCTTAGATCTCGGAAAGAAAAATGTAGCTGCGCGTGGCAACTAAATTTCAGTTGTAAAAGATAATAGGTAGATAGTGAATAATATAATAATAGAGTAGTGAGGAGTGGATGTATGAATGAGATAAGATTTTATTGTAAACCAAGTCCCACTTTCTGGCTGTAAGCTAAAGTGAATAAAAGCTGATTGATTGAATTTCAGTTGTAAAATATGGACAGCTAATACTTGGTTGCGATAGCTAAATATTTTGCCACTGTGCCTGTTGTATTAGATGCGACGGCAAACTGTTTGCAGTGATTAAAAAATGTACAGTTGCGGCAGCAAAACATTTTTAGAAAAACCACGATTGGCTACGGTAGCGAACAATTCTTTTAATTATCCGACAGCAATTCCCTCGGTTCACTCAGGACACTCCTCGTGTCATCGGCGATCGCAACCTCTCGTTAACAATCGTTTGGAAACCAATTTAAATTTACTACCGGCGATAAGACGTGATGAATGTAGACGTGATGAATGTAAACGTGATAAATTAACATGCTCGAGACACGTTGAGCTACCTTCAACAATTTATCCTAACGTAGAAATCTCTTCAATTCGACATCCACCACCGGGTGAAATTGTTTATTTGTCATATAGAGCGACATACGTTTTGTGTTGTAACGCGATCTTCTGTACAACTTAAGCTTCTGCTCTCGATTTATATTCATTTATCTTTAATCATTAATGTTGCGATACAAATAATCCATTTTGTTATATGTTAGATGTCGTTGAAAAGGATCACATTGATCGAAACGTTTGACTTGTTCAACTGTATTAAACATTAAATCTAATATCACATCCGCACCCAACACCTAGCGTCTGGCTCTTATCGCCCCTCTATGCTTGTTAACTTAAATTTTACACTTGTACACTCAGGATCTTTATAATTGTTGCGTAAATTGATTGACTAATACCACCCATGTTAAATCGATTGGACATTTAGTTTGTAAGTTTCTACTGTCTATTGTCATTAATGACTCTATAATTGTTGAACACATAAATTTGCTCCCCATAGACTAATGTAATGGAGTTCAAGTTGTTCAATGTTTGTACTGCAATATATACTGAGACACACTAAAATCAATCCAATACTGTGTATTGGATATATTTATTGTAAGTTTTCTTTGGAAGTGTATATTCAATCATTGTTTTATAGTCATATTGATGTACAGCCACATATCGGTATACGTCACAGATTTGTGCTTGAAGAGGACCCGCAATCCGTACGGTCGAAACGTTGTATATTAATTAAGATTAATAAAATAATGCCAGTTGCGTCGAGGGAAAATTGAAGTTTCGATTAACTTAAATGTTTATCAACCGAGCCCTAATAATACACTTACTAAGTAAACCTCTTTAATTTGTCAGTAATAAATAACAATGATCAAGCCTTTTCGTCGACATTAACCGGCCAGTGTTTTAACACGGAAAATTTATTACGAAAAATATTAGCCAGGGTTTGAGCCTGGACTTCCCTAAACTTATCCTAAAACTGATTTACCTATTTATAACTTGGGCAAATCGCCGCTTCGCTCGTTCGGCCCCCCTCAGCGAGATCCTGTCCACCTTCCTGCGTCCTGCGGAGAACGCACACGCTTCACGGACGCGCGTCAACGAGTTGCATCCTCGCTGCGAAAAACGAATGCGAGTCGAAACGTCGAAACGAGATGGCTTATCGCCCGTAAAATCTCCCTTATTATTTAGCGTCGCGAATCCGCTCCGCGAGTGCCGGGCCGCTCCGTGACGAGCGTGGAAATTCGGCCGGCGAGGGAAGGAAGTGCGCTTTCGAAAACGGAAACCGCGATTTCCCTCCGCGGCGCGGGGTCCTCCGTACGTGTCCTCCGTGCGGCGAAACGGCGCGGCGCGGGTGCGTGGCGGAGGAAGGAGCGGTGCCGGCGTACGTCCGGACCGCGTCGCGTGTGCGCATCGACTGCTAACTAACTTGGGCCGGGCGAGCGCGAGCTTCGGGCGCGATCGCCCGCGTACCGCGCCGGCCTTGCCTGCCTTCGTCGCGCCGTCTCGCTCGCGCCGCCTTATCTGCGCCTATCGGCTCTACCTGCTGTTTCGCTTGCACGTTTATCGCCCTCTTCCTCAGAACGTTTCCTCGCGTTCGTCTCCCATGCGTCAGTCCTCTCCCTTTCTCTCTCTTTCTTCTTCCCGACGTTTCGCTGCGTATCACCGCCGCTCTTCGGAGCACCGGATTTAAAAGGAAAACCGCGATGAGGCATGAGAATTTGTCTAATTTTAGAGTCGACGAGGAGGAAGGAAAACGGCCGCGATTGCGCGTCGATCTGTCAGTTAAATTCAGTCCCTTACGTATATCCGATAGCCCGGAGTAAACCGCTGACCAAAATCATGTACAGTCTTATTCATTAATGCCTGGCCCTGCAGTTTTATCATCATTTTTCTCATCTATACAAATCACTGAGTTCCAGGCTGTATGTATGTACTGCTACTACGGACTTCTATAGAAGCTGTATGAACTACAGCCTGAAACTCATCGCTGTATAGGTGGCGAATAAAGATCGTGAAAATTTGAAGCCTGGTAAAACAATAGTACAACTAGTATGCCCACTATGCCATTTGTTTTGTTTTGCGTCGATCCTTTCTGCGCATCCGCCATTTTTTTTTGGTGGAGTCAATGACACGGATGTTGTATATGTGGTGGTGTGAAATCTCTACACTGAAAAAAATTTCTGGTTGTATATGGACGAATCAGATAATTCCTTTAGGATTTACCAGAATTCCTTTAGGATTTACCAGAATTCCTGTAATCCTACAGAACATTTTT
>NW_011967180.1:1066439-1082313 GCF_000949405.1 Vollenhovia emeryi | reverse complement strand
TTTAATAAACAACGAGCGCCGGCTAAATCCTTCTGAGCGTTACTCAGGAGGGTAACCTTGACAACATATGTCAAGCCCAAGGTTATTGGAGGTGGGTGTGTTAATCTAAATAATTACCTTTTTTTCAGTGTAGGAGTTTTCAGAATCGTTGATTACGAATTTTTATACCACCATGAATTTGTTGCCCTTGGAGTGAAATCTGTTTAATGGAAAATTCATTGTTCGACTGCGTAATTGTCGCGAAAAGAGAGATCGTGATTGAATTTGGATGTTGAAAAGCTGCTCTCATATTAGAAGCCTATCCCATAATAGGGGTTGTATAATATACAATTATTTATTGACTACAAAATAGATTGCCTCGGTGGTCGAATTGGTTGAGACGCCCGCCTAGAGTGAAGGGAGGTCCAGGGTTCAAACCCTGGCTGAGGTAATATTTTTCGCAATAAATTTTCTGTATTATTAAAATTGCCAGATACGTTCAATAAAAATCACTGATATTTCTATGTTTTCAGTTATGCACCCTCGTCTGACAGTTATCGGAGTAACCACAATTTAATTTTCAAAGATACTACAGCGACGTATGTAATAAAGTTTTCTTTTTTCACAATACGTCGAGATCGTCGATACTTAAATAAATCACACGATATAGAAAGGTCTACGACGATCGTGCTGGATCCTAATGACATTACTATGGTTTTAGGTATTTTCACTTGACACGTCGCCGCGCGGGTGAAAAGGACTTAACGTAGCGGCAGGATGAAATATATCGAATTTCCAATTCCCTCGAAAATTCAGCAGAATTTCCCGCTCCCTCCTCCCCGTCCCGCACCCGTAAGTTATAGCGACGGCGTTGATTTACCTGTCGTCGCGTATCGCTCGACTATTTTCGTAATCGGAGGTGCGCGCGCGCGGGACAGAGCCGCGTCGACGAGCGCTCTAACGCTTTGATCGATGCCCTTTGTTGCGCGGCGGGGACTAACAAATGGAGCGGCAAAAGTTGGCGGAAATTTATAGCAAGTTCGTGTCCGCGCCCGAGCGCGTGTCTCTACGTCATCCTTAAAAGTTAACGCTCGAAAGTCGCGCCCCGGCTTTTATTTAGGATGCGAGACGCCAGCGAGCGGCGGCACGACACGGCGGTCTCACAAACTTCTCGGGTATACACAGTCTCGCAGGATGGAAATCGAGAACATGACCCCGCTCGCGCCCTTTTCACGAGCACCCCTCTGGCCCTCCTCCTCCGTGACACTCGATTCCCGTGCGTGACTTTTCGCCTCGCGCTCTTTTCCAGTCGTCGTTCGAAATGTGTCCCGACGAGCGGGTCGTAAGAGCGATCAAAATATTCACGGTGAATTTTTATTAAACGAGACACTTCGCATTTCGTGTACAAACACATATTATTTTAGCAACAAACGCAGCCACTTTGCGCGCCACTTCAGTGTTTTACAAATTTTTATTTTTGACAGTAAATTAAAGAATTTTCGCGGTGCGGATTGATCGTTTTGTTCTATGAAAAATGGCAAACTACGAATGCGCGATATAATGTATTTTCGTGAGAAATTATAATTTCGACGTTCACGAAAAAAAAAACAGAAATTTCTCCGGAATTTTTTCGCATTCAGTCAGAGACCTTTTTCAGATCGGACCGTTAAGGGACATCTGACCGTGAAATCTCGCTTTTAAACGCTTTCGCAGTCCCGCCGTATGGGGACTCCGAGAAACAAGTTTTCAAGAAGCATACTCGCGCGCACACGTGACGAAATCAGACAAAAATGCGAGACAAATAAACGTCACATTCGTATTGCATTTGAAAATAAATTCGGCGGAATCGGTACGTTTCGCGCGCTGAAAAGACCGTCGCGGGACAAAGGGAATAGCGCCGTGCTTTCGTATGCACGAATCGTGCGTGCCTACGTTTTATTGGCGTAATTAAAACACCGTAAAAAACATTTAAAAAAAAAGGTAAAAAAAGGACGCCAAGTATAAGCGCCATCCAATCAAGAAGTATATAAATTTAATTATTTTGATATATTTTGTTTAAAAAAAAACATTTTTATTGTCTCTACAAAAGTAACGATATCATCAAATTGCGCCAACTAAAATGGATATTTATACAAACTAGATTATTATTTTTGATATTAAAACGTTATGTCCAGACAATCGAGCATAAGATTTTACCGAAAGAAATAAAGGAGGCAATAATATTAATGAGACGAATGTTTAATACTTACTCAATAAAAATATAATGCAAACAACTTTAATACAAATAAATGTTTCATCAAAAGATGGCCTTTTCTAATTTAATCGTTGGATTGTCGGTCCTGATTCACGACATTATTATTTATTTAAAAAATTATCGGCGTAATTAAAATTTCACCAAGTTACAGACGAATCGCGGGGAGCCTCGTTCCTCCCTTTACCCTCTCGGTTTATAGCGGAAATTTCGGCGAAAATTCCGTTATGTCAACGCAAATTGCGCTCGTATAGGCGCTCGGCCATACGCGAGCCACAAAGTAACAATCGAATGGTTGATAATAGCCGACGATGCCCGGACGATATTCCGACCCGCGCGAATTGCGCGCGGTCGACGGCCCGCCCGCACCGCGTCGTCCGTTCCGCGATACAACAAAAACACGTACCTTCGCGTATCTCTTCTCGTCCTCTCTCGAATATTTTCGCGCTATTTTTCCCCGAGCGCCTGATCGTAATCCGGCGCAATCGTAAAAATTCGGGATACGCGCGCGCGCCAAGATCGTAAAACGCGATCCTATATACTTCCCGATTTAAGCCTCGCGAAGCGCCGCGAAATTCCGGGACTATTATTCTTTTACAGCGGGCCGACGGATCCGGAGTGGCCCGCAAAACGACAAATTTTCCCTGCCGTTATGCATTCCGCTCTCTTTCTCTCACGTTGGAGCAACAACCGAAACTACTTGCTCTTTATTATGGAAGTTGGACGATAAAACTTGGTGCGCGAAGCACAATCACTTGACGCATGCGTATTTGTCGAGAGTTTGTCAAAAGGGTATAAATAAGTTGCACGTTTTCAGAAATATTGTCACCCTGCGAGAAACACGAGAGAAAATCAGAATGTAAGATTTATTTATACTGGAACAATATACGTTACGCGCGATACGCGTTATTTAAGATTTGACCAATCAGAGTAAAATTCATTAAACTTGATATTATGTAAACTTTACTCTGATTGCTCAAATTTCAATCTAATCATTCTTACTAAATTGGTAGATATCTCAATGCATTCTGATTATTTTTTCAAACTGTCTCTCCTTCTCTTTCTTTAACTTTCACAAACTGTTAAAATACACATGCGAAGTGAATCTCACATGAATCTAAAATAGAAGCAAAGCGCTTCGAGAAAACCAATCGGCATCGCGAAAAAGAGGCCTCAACTGTTCGATATTGACGACATTCACGCCGGTAACATTTAGAAAGGAAATCTGCACTTCAATGCGTGCGATAAAAATTGAAATTATAATCAAGCATCACGCGTACACGATTTTTTATTTAAAAAAAGATCCAAATTCCCTTTCTCTCGCGATTTCCTCAATTTTCCATCCTGTTTATCTTAACTGTGTACTCGCAATGTTCTGATTCCGCTCCGCTTTATCCTACCGTTTGCCAAACTGTTCCGCCCCGGGCTGCTTTATTTTGGCTCAATCTTTATTCACGCGCCGATGAATAGTCAAGATATTCCGCATTAAAGGAAAATTGCCTCTTAATTAAGCGACCGGCCGATAGCGCGTGTCAACCGGGTACGGGGAGACGCGAGAAACTCATGGCTGCAATTTGCGTATTAATGGGGTCCCACAAAGGCGGCGGCGCCGCGACTTTAAGGGGTGATAAACGTATTTTATGGGGAGCAGTCCGGCACGCTTTCCCGCGGTTGCAATTAACGGTGAGACGACACGGGGGTGAGAGAGCGTAGTGTCGGCGCACATGTACACCGGTAGACGCACATACGAGTACCTGCATCACGGACCAGCGGACCAACGGTAAACAAAAAGCTAATGGCGCGGGCAACCGCACGATCATTGTTTTTATTTTCGTCTGCATTGTGCGATTGGGTGGCGTCGCGTAAACATTTAGATACGTAAAAATCCATCCCGATTAGAAGAGGCGCAGTTTCATTTAACCCTTTGAAGCATGGTGGTAACTCACGTTACCTCCTAAACTTCTTTACCTTTTGGCCATTTAATTTCAAGTTAACGCATTTAGGTCGGGTTGTTTGCATTTCGGAAAAATTCACTATTGACCAAGTTTTTTAAGTCTATTTCTTGAAAACTTTGTACACACTGTTAGAAGCAGTGTGTGAATATTACACACTTTATCGCATGTGATGTGTGTCCGCCGTTTCAAGACGTCTGTAAGTGTGTGACTTTTTCATGCACGAATGGATGTTTGATTTTATTGGCGTGTGTGAGTTTTCACACAAATGGAGGTGTATAACTTATTTAGGCGTGTAATTTTCAAGGTGCCAATAAATGTGTAAAAAAGATTGCACTATGTAGCAGATTTTGAAGTATCTCTGCTCCCGTCGTGAGAAACGACAGCTTGTTTGTATCGAGGATTCTTCCAGTCAAGGAATCGTCCCGCGACAGGTTACCCCACTGGAATACTCCCCCTGGCTTCCACGCGGGCCTCCTTTTATACCCTACGAGACTGGATTTTGCTTCCGAGTTTTTGGCCGCCACCATGCGCGGCCTAGCGGCGGTCGGCGAACTACTCAGAAGCTGGCGCTCGCGTATAGAAATATTACACATGTGTGAATATTACGATGTTTGACTATTTCAAACAGTATTAGATGTTTGATAAAATCCACACATTGAAGTGTGTGATTTCCACACATTCTCTAATGAGGATAATGCATGACATTTGAAAAATTATGCATTCAATATGTGTGACGCATTAATATTCACGCATTTCAAGTGCGTGACGTGTTAATATTCATACATGTGTGATAGATCTACTTCTAAAAGGGGTTTTCGGGGTCGCTCATCACGAATCTGATGTTAAATTTTCAAAATTCAAAATGGCGGATGCAAAGTACGTGAATTTTTTAAGTTTTCTAATTTTTCAGCATTTTCGTTTGATTACGATATTTAGGGACGCATCACGTCCGCATCGTTAGCTCTGGGTGGAGCCAAGACTAAGTAAATTCTAAGAAATGATCAAATTTCAATTTCGCAACCGCCGTTTCGCGCGCGATATTTTTTATATTCTATAAGAATCTTTAACTGGAATTTAGATTCCATGGGTCCTAATAATTTCTAAATAATGTTTTTTAGCACAGTTGAATTACAGTTGAATGATGTTATTCTTTTAAGCTTTGAATTTCGTCATTTTCAATTGTGAAAATCTGATAACGGATTCGTAATCAGCGACCCCAAAAACCCTCGTATACAAAGTTTCACAAAAAATGGTTCAATAGAAAAATGTATGGTTCAAAGGGTTTAAGAATCGCTTCAGATAAAGATACACAGGCAAATTAGTGTACGCAACTGTGCAATAATTTGCGTTTGTTGCATTTGTTTGTGTTGTAAAATAACGCGTGTATAAATGAGAGAACTTTAATTATTATTTAACAGTCGCGCGTGTCTTAATGCATCAAGGACAATGTTGAATCGCCGAGCAAAGATCGAGTGTAGAGGATTGAAAGCCTCAAATATGGCAAATTGGGGAAGTCGAACAGCTAATGTAAATTTTCTCAGACACAAAGACGATTAAAATGCATTCTATACCCTCGAAGCGCGTACAATCTCGGAAAGATTTGCATCGATAAGAAATAAGAGGGTAATGAATCAAAGCGTGCTCGTATAATTGATATTAAACTCTTAAATTGTCGGAAAGCTGTAGTTTATTGAGGATTAAGTAACCGTGGCAGAGAGAAAGAGAGACAAAGGGAGGGAGAAAGAGAGAGAAGGAATTTATCATTTTCTTCATTTTCTCTAATATCCTTCGCAGATTGATTCCACTCGGCCAATCGCGCGGTGCAACGTTCGTAATAAAGTCTCCCCATTTATCCGGCTGAATCGAATTTTATCCAGGTAATCCGACTTTAGATAATAATCGTCCGTGCTATTCAATACTTAAAAGCGATTATTACGCGAAATGTTATACATAAAATTATATATATAATTTCTGCTAATAATTTGAATGCAAATTTAAAAGGCATTTATTAATATTTCATGTGTACGAGCCGATCGCAAAATATAATAAAATTCACTCGGGTTCTCCCGGCAAATCTCCTTTTTTTTCCGTTCGCAACAGCTGTCGCGTGTAATATACCTCTTCGCGAATAATATAAAAACAGATTACGCATTAATGCGTTAATATATAATAACGGGCTTTGATAATTGCGCGTGGACAGAATAAAAATGGCAAAGTAGTGTTCATTCCGCTGAATAATTAAATTCTGCAAATTCTATCCTGCCGCTTTCGCACGCGGGGTATTAACGTACCGTACCCACGTATCGAAAGCGGAACATTTTTGTTTCACAAGCGAATCTGTACGATTTTATACCCCCGAAGACAGGCGGAACGTAAATGATCGTTCGGCTGCATTTTGCCGCGCGAGAGGGAAAAAAGAACGACACCGTGAAAGTTTTAATCGAAAAAGTTGGAACAATGCGTCCCCGGCTGGTTCTAACAATAAGACCGATAGGACAGTTGCAGGGCACCGGCTGCGCGTTAAGCGTTTTATTATTCCGAGGGACAGCGGGATATTATTATTGATTGCTCTCTCCGGCATTGATCTCCGTTGTTCGGCGAGTATCTCCCGATCGATTCCTATGGCGCTGCGTGGAAATGACCGGGATTTAATTCCCACTTATTCTACGAGGATATACTCGTGCGCGGCGGCTCGCTATTGAAAAGACAAATACAAGTACGGGCGGCACTTTGCTTTTCAGTGTCTGCTTGGAAAAAAGCTCGGGGGAGGGAAAAAAAGGAACAAAAAGCTCGTCTGACCCATCGGAAAATATGTTTTGTCCGCTGTCGATCGCGCGGCGGCGAGAAAAAGAGACGAGCTTAAAGCGCGAGCAATCGGAGAAATTAGAACCCGAGAAAGCGTTGAGTTTGCAGAAATAAAAATCTCGCTTATCGCCGCGACACGGTAGAAAAATGTCGTCGTAAATTGGCGTAATGAACATCGAGAGAGGTCGTCGAGGGGAAGAAAAATAGAAAGCAGACGAAAAAAATATATAAAAGGGGCTATGAGTTTGTTCTCTAGCTCCTATTGGTGTATATCACGGGATATTATCTGTTTCCGATAAAAGCGCGACGTAAGGCGATATCTTGCACCGTTCTTCGTGCCTTCCCTCCCTTTCTTCCTCTCGGGTACAGAGATTCTCTTCGGCGATTCTCGTGTTCTTGGCAGCGAGCTCGATAAGACGGCGAGAAGGTATATCGATGTAGCTCGCGGAGCCTCGCCGCATCAAAACTTTCGTCGCCCTCGAACGAGATAAAGTCCGAAGTCGCTCGAGCTCGCCGGTGGATGCATCGCGCATAAATGATCAAAGGAAAATAAAAACTGTCGCAATTAGGCGCCGCGAAGACACATCGGGCAATGTTTTACGCGCGGCCCCGGGAATTTAAGCGACGCGCGCAAATTGTATTTAATTAATTCCATTTAATTAAACGCCGACAATCTTTTTAATTAAGAAAATAACGGCGCCCGTACGGACGATATATTAAATAAATATCCGCCGCAGAGCGCTTGGTTGTTGCAATTTCCGACGCAGTTCGGCGCAACTTATGAATTTAACATGACAAATTTGCATTTCGATCAATTTATCATGTTAATACATGATACATTAGCATAATAATATGTAGAGATATTTTCATACATAACACACGAGCTGCGCCAAATTACTGCGTAACGGATCGTTTACGATGTGCGTAACAACAACTATAGCTTCAGAGAGATACATAGTTTTCCGCGGGAAGGCGTTACGCGCGATTCAACGGAACGCTCGAGCGTTCAGGGATGATTGCGCGACAATATTGGAAAAATCGGAGAGAAGACTCGAAAAAGGCTCGAGATCGTTCGATCTCCGTTTCCACGTACGGCTTTCAATTTGCAAAATGAAACGGTCGCCAAGTCAATGGCGTGCCCGGGAGCGTCGAACGGTTTCGTTTATGGGCGAACGTTCAAACGGCAGCATCCGGGCTCTTGTTTGTATGACCCATCCCCAACCCCTTCGTCGCAAAGACCGGCGTTGTTAGCCGGCGAAGTACATTTCGGTGTTACCGAAACACACCTGCGTGGCGAAGCGCGAAAGCTAAGGGAGTCGGAATCTTTCTAGACTCCTCCGTGGCAGTCTGGCGCAATTTCTGAGTAACGATAATAAATGAGCTCGCTGCATCGATCGGGAAGTGCAGCCTGTATTTCTTTCCGAGAGCCAGCGAGGTTTGTGATTAATGCCTTGCTCTCGCTTATGTGGATTCCGTCTCGGGAGAATAAAAGGAAATCGCTAATATTAACGGCGGGCAACAATAGAATCGATTGGAACGTAGTCGAAGGTAATGTCCGATCTCGATCGCGTCGCATTGTCCACGTCGTGTTTATACGAAATACATTTTATACAGCGTCCGCTATCTTATATTTCAATCGTAACAACTTGTGATTTTTTTTAAATGTATATTCGGGGTTGGGTAGTGTCTGGTTAAAAAGATAAAAGTTAAGTTACAAAGTTGAAAAGTTAAATAATTTTAACTTAATTTAGTTACATTCTGTCGGTAACTTTTAACTTTTAATTTACCTCTTTCTCTTGGCCCCGGTTTTTCATTTTCTGGTTGATTGTTAGCCAGAGGTTAGTCTCTGTCTCTGTTTAGATAATAATATAAAGAAAGATAGAGAGTCTACTAACCTGTGGTTAACAATTAACCAGAAGTTAGTCGACTCTGCATCTTTTTCTATATTATACTATCTGAGAAGAGTCGACTAACCTCTGGTTAACAGTTAACCAGAAAATGAAAAACCGGGCCTTAAAGTTAGCTATGCCATAAACAAGGGCGCCGCGAGATGCCGTGTGTCTGCCTACATTGGTAGTCTCTGTGTTTTAAAATTCACTGCCAGCTCTAAAATCTACTGTATACGTGCGCTATAGATCTTCAGCGCTGGCGATGAATTTTGGAACGCAGCCATTATATAGGGTTTTGATTCTCGAACTCACGTGAAATTGTTTGCATATGAAATGGACCATATTCTGTGTAGTGATTGTTCAAACGCTAGTCGCGAAATTCAATGTGCAATTTACGTGATCGTAAGTCTCTGAGATTTTATGTAAAAAAAATAAAACTTAACTTTAAACTATTTAATTTCTTTTTATTATCAACTTAACGTTTAATTCAATTAATTGTATTACGGATTAACTTGTATCTTAACTAAGTTAAATTTTCAAGGCTGTTAACTTTAACTTAACTCAGTTTAAAAAAAAAGGATAACTTACCCAACCCTATGACATTGTCTTTTATGCTCGTGAAAATTGGCCTCTTTTGTTCACTTGCTGTTTGGAAATACATTTGTTCAAATATTTTGCTTAATGCACAGCGACGTCCCAAACGCACCTTATTGCATTTCCGCTTTCGTTTAAACTCCATCCCGTGAAGCGATTATGCCGCTTTTCTAATTTCCGATACTCCTTAGAACGTTACCCCGGGGAAATGGAACAATCGGTACCGAAAAAAAATTACAACGACAGCGGGCTGCACGACGACGACTTAATCGAGTCGGTCGGGAAAACGGACATTACAGTAGACCGAAAGAGTTCGGACTCGAGGAAGTCGTAGTCATCGATTTCACTTGCTTCCGAACGACGTGCCAGTAACATCAATTACTGCATTCTGCGTGGAATCTATGGCCACCGTTAAAGCCAGGAACTATCTCAGAATTCTCGCAAGTCGCGCCGCGACGCTGATTCGATCAATTTTGCCAACTCGACCTACGGACATTGACCGCATATTCCGTGAAACCGAAAAATCGTAGAATAATACGTAAATTGTAGAACAATTGTAAATTTCGCCTATAGGCAAAAGGCAGCTGTTATTATAGCTTTTATGGGGGCAGCACGCGCCGCAGCTGCGGAATTTCGAGCCAAACCGTTACTTGATTACAGTCTTTTAGCAATGAAAATGCGACGCTAACTTTACAGAAGTTTATTACATGTTCACTTCGCGTCTGCGTCGCCTTAATATACTTCACGTGTCAGAAGATGTCCTTGCTAAAATCTTTTCCTTGTCCTCTCCCCTTGTATACATTCAAATGTTTCGAATAATAAATCACCTGGCGTTTTAACGCAGCGAGGAATATATACAGCGGAGGAATACATTATAGTAAAAGTTTATACATTGAAGGAAAGGACAAGGAAGGGCGCGTTACTGCCGCGCGGAGAGCGGAAGTAATCTACACGCGCTTTCGTCGCCTTCGTAGCAGCCGCATCTTCAAAATGGCCAATGATTGGATTTCGTTAATTAGAGAGAGTCTAGAGTACCTTGAGGATACTCCTGAAATCGATACCGTTGGTGGATGCCTCATGCTAGATACGTTCGAGGGGCGATATCA
This sequence comes from Vollenhovia emeryi, assembly GCF_000949405.1. NCBI lineage: Eukaryota > Metazoa > Arthropoda > Insecta > Hymenoptera > Formicidae > Vollenhovia > Vollenhovia emeryi. Next base: position 1,071,734 of record NW_011967180.1, on the reverse strand, counting down.
ACTAGATTGGATTGCACTGGGCTGGATACATATATTGCACTCCGAACGCCGTTCATTTCCGGAAAACAATAACCAGCTGCATTACCAGACAGAACATTCTGCGAATGGCAATTCGCAGTGGCCCGAAGGCAGAGAACCCGAGAAAAGACTATTAAAATGCGGCAGCGTCGTTATTTTAGTTTAACAAAAGTAAACACTGACTCGCTGGTCAAAGGAAATATCCCTTAGAAAGGATCGTTACCAAATAGCTCATTAAATCTCTTGACATTTGCAAGAATAATGAATTACAAATTGTAAATCCTAAATTAAAAAATATCTAAACTGCAACAATGTATGTTGTAAGAGGGAAAGGGGGCTCTATAATTATCAATATTTAAAGCAGCAAGGGGATTTAATAACAGCGTTAATTGTATTAACGTTGTAAAAATTGTATTTACTGTGTATGTTTATTAGTTATGAAAGGTATATATTACTGATGCATTATGCGTCCCATTATTTCGACAACTTCGTTCTTCGGGGGCAAAACTAATTTTCATCATATTAATCCAGCGTTTAATTATTATTCACGGGAGATTTATTATATCGATGAAACATCGGATATAATTAATGCGCGAAAACGTAATGCCGTTAATAGCCGCGTTGATTTGCGCAGCCGTATAAAAATATCTCGAAATAGATCAAAACTGTTTCCAATCCATTTATATCGATATGCAACCAGTTTCACGGACTATTTCACTGGAGAGAAAGCCGATGGGCAGAGATCTACGTGTGCAAATGCAACATAATGTAGTCCACAAAGGTTATCGAATTGTGTGCAAACGTAGAAATTACGTATAAAAATTACTAAAAAAAAAAAATTCCAATGTGCATTTATAGCGTTCAAGGCGATCAAATCCGTAGCTGGCAATACTTTCATACTTTCGTCTCTTTTTTTTTTATATCTCAACGACATTTCCTTTCTCCGGATAAAACTCGTGTTAATGTCGCGTGACGGCTTATATTTCTTAACCACGCGTTTCAACATTCATTCATGATATCTTTGACGACGCAGTCAATGTCGCGTGCGAACGCGACCGCTATGTCAGCGCGCACGCGATCCTCCGGCGTACAATGGGATCGCGTGTGCTCGCGAGAGGACGTCATAAATCGAGAGGGAAAGGAGCCGTAGGGGCGCGGCTAACGTGTGCGACCGTAACGTTCGTAACGAACGCGAAATGCAATGCGTTAAAAAGGAGAAAGCTAACCGATGTCGCCCTTTGGGAATACACAGGCGTCTCCGGTGCTACAGGACGGCGCTCTCCCCGTTGTCGGTCGTTTCCGCGCGCGCAATAGTATGCTCGCCGCGCGGTCCGTCTCTGAAATTGCATCTGGCTGTTGCACTATGCATACGCCGCCGTAATTAGCGAGTTCTTCCAAGCAGACGGACGGCCGCTTCATCAGCACGACACGGCGGCTACGCCCGGAAATCACGCGTGCACCGCGTCTGCGGCTACCGCCTACCTTCCGCCCCATTTATCCCGCAAGTGACAAACCGTAATTTGCAATGCATACCCTCCGGCATCCTGCATTTCCCCTCGACCGTACACGTCGTAAGTTTCGAGACGGTCTTTCCATAAAATTTTGGACTTGATAAATTTTCTGCAGTTTTTTTTTACTTCGATACGAGGGGGAAACCGCTGAGGGCATTGTGGTGTACAGATTTGTGGCATTACTGGGCATTTTTTGGGCATTAGGCCTTGCTGGGACGTTATAAAGATAAAATAAGATAAAGTAATGCCCACTGGGCATTAGTGGGCATTGGTGTACAAGATTTTGGTCAGCGGTTTCCCCCTCGGTTCAATACGAAAGTATCAGACACTTTAAGTAATTACTCGATAACTGTTGGGAATTTTACAAAATGATACATAACTTTCCTCTACAGTTTAACCCCCTCTACCTGTATACGAGCGGATGGACACTTTATCCGAAACACCCTGAATAGAAGAAAATCACCTATTATGAGATAGCGGGATTTTTGTTAAATCAATAGGCCTCATCTGTTAATTTCGCCATGAATTTCTTGCCCTAGGAGCGAAATCTGTTTAGCGGAAAATTCATTGTTGGATCGTGTAATCGTTGCGAACAAGATTTGTGATTGAATTTGGGTGTTGAAAACTTGCTATCTCGTATCAGAAACCTAGCTGATAATAGAGGACTTTCCAATTAAATTCTCCTCGATAATTTGTGGGCTTTCGATTTGTAGCCGGGATCTGCTCGTAGCAAGTGTGTACCGTCCGCAGGAATTTCACGACGGAAGAAACGCGCGGTCCTCATCGAGGTATTCATCTCGCGCTAGACTGAACATAATAGCCCGGCGCATAGCAGCGCGCGGTAGCCGTATCGTGCAAAATTATGCAAATCGTGCGAGCGACCGACAATTTGGGGGTCACTGTCATTACCGATAACCGTATAAATATGAGCGAATGCCCGATACGCACCGACGCGATGCAGACTTGGCGAGGAACGGGGAGGAGGATGCGGCGATATTTTACCGGAGCCGAGGACTATGCGCGGCGGATAAATATCGTGCACGTGCGAATGCGAGCTATGCCCCGGCGCTATCGCGCTATCGATTCTCCGATAAACCGTGGCATCCATTTGATTATAGGAAATTTGTAACGAAAACGACTTCGGATTGCAGTCACGTTTAAACGCCGGATGCGGCGGCGCGTCGTTCGCACGACCGGCGCGCCGAGAAAACAGATCTGATTGATCCGAATTAACATTTCCATTTGCATAAACGAACGGGGCAAAACCCGGGAGCCGGTCGGCGAGCAGAGAGCCCCGACGTTGCCATGGGAGATTTTTGCGCTGCGCGTATATATTGGTGGAGATGATAAAACCGAGCGGGCGCCGATCCGGCGCGTTAATCGTGCGCCGAAACGCAAGCTGTTTGTCGAAACGCGTCTAAAAGCACACGCTAAATCCTACTGAAAGTGTAATTCCCGGCTAATTTAACTTTAATGAGTTCCCCGGAAAACTCGCCCGCCTACCACAAGTTGCCCCACGATCTTAGAACCCCCCCGGGTTCGCACGCGCGCGCGTATAATGCAGTTTTTCCGCCGGATTTATTCACAAAGTGCTCCGAGTGCTCTCGATTTAACTTGAAGCCTGTGCGAGACACATCGCGATGAGATTTTTTTACAGGTAACGATCTTTTTAATTAGCTACTTTAAGTGCAGTTAAAAACTAATTCGTTAAATTACAAGTTCCGCCGGCTCTTTCACCAAGGAGCTGCAGCACAAGTGCGTACGCGGAAAGAAAAATGTAGCTGCGTGTGGCAACTAAATTTCAGCTGTAAAATATGGACAGCTAATATTTAGCTGTGATAGCTAAGCATTTTGCTATTTCGTCTATTGTATTAGGTGCAACAGCAAACCGTTCGCTGTGTTTTAGTACTAGCTACTTTAAGTGCCGTTAAAAACTAAGTGATTCGTAAAATTACAAGTTCCGTCGGCTCTTTCACCAAGGAGCTGCACGTGCCAACTAAATTTCAGTTGTAAAATATGGACAGCTAATATTTAGTTGTGATAGCTAAATATTTTGGTACGCTGACAAAAAATTTTTTAAGCTAAATATAATAAATACATTTACTTAAAATTATTTCTTTATACCGAAGTAAATATTTATTCTATTTCAAGAAAAATATCAAATTTAAGTAAATCTATGTATTATATTAAGTAAATTAATTTAAATCCAATTTTCTTCGCTGTGAAAATTACACATCTCAGTAAACATTTTATAGAATTAAAATAAAATTTTTTAAATTTAAAGTTATCTATTCTTTGATATATTTAATAAATACTTAAAGCAACGCATGTTTTAATTTGCTTATTATTATTTTAATTTAAGTTAATAAGCTATCAGGAGCCACCTAACGAATAATTTTCTTGAGTAAAGTAATATTTTTTTGGATTAAGATATTTTTTATCAGTGTACCGCGCCTGTTGTAACGAGTGACAGCAAACCGTTTGCCGCTGCGTTTTAGTCGTGGCAGCAAAATATTTTTAGCAAACCATGACTAGTTACAGCAGCGAAAAAGTTTGTTTTTCAGTGTACGACGTAAAAAATGGCGCGAATATCGAGCTGCATTTTTTCGCGATAACGCAATTCAACGAGACGCTTACGAGTGATGTCATCCGTGATACATGATGCAAGGAGATGTAAATGATCTAAGCGTTTGAAAGCGACTTACGCAATCGCGCTGGCAGGGACAAAGGATTATTGATGAGCCGATGGCTGTTAAATCCCGCCGTCGCGTTTCCACCGGACGCGCCGCGATACGCGCGACATTTTGTCCACAACGCGATAATTAATCTCATTAGCGTCCGGCGGGGAGTCCGCGCTAACGAGAGATGCCATTTTTTTCGCGGTCCCACTATAATGGCACTCGTCGCACGGTATATTTCATTGAGGAACAAGGCGACTCTTTGAAACCTCAGCTTCTCGGAACAGCATACGTGTTCTTCGTCCTGTTAACGAGATTCGTGCTCGTACGGTTATATTCTTGCTCCTTTCTTCTGGCTACCCTCGATCCAACGGCGGCGTACGTATCGCTCTGGAAGTCGATTTCCGTTTCGCGACAGTCGCCCCAGACGCCTCGCCGCGGCAAAAGAGCGCGCGTTTCCGAAAATTCAGAATTGGGAATTTCACCCGTTTACATTACGAACGCGAGAGAGTCTCCGCCGTGAGAGAGAAGGTTCTCTCTCTTTCCCTGCCTACTCGTATCTTTCGCTCTATCAGCGTCTACATCGCGTTCTGCATCCGTTCTCGTAAAGATTCACTTGAGCGGAAGTTCTCGCACGAATGAGGATCGACCGGCGAAGAGGAGGAGCGCGTAGGAGAGAGAGAGAGAGCGCGCGCGCGAGCGCGAAGAAAACGACGGCGAGGAGACGGACCGGAAAGAAAAGGCGAACGGCGGAAGACGCGCGAAACGAAGGGAAGAGAAAAAGGTAAGAGAAGAGAAAATGTCGGCGAAGAGATAGCGACGGGGGGAGGAGGGGGGTAACAGACGGCTCCTTTCCCATTTATTTTCGTCTCCTCCCGCCGCCTCGACGCGCGGAATTTCGCATTTCCCAAACTCCCGAATGCATCTCGGGGGGTTTCCGGACCCGTTGTACACAGAATTCGAATTCATCCCTTGTAACATGTACACACGGTCTTTTCACCTAGCTCGGCCCGACTCACGCGGGACGCCGGTCCCGTCGTCGAAGCCGCACCCGCACGTCTCGACCGGGCGCGCCCTAAGCTCAGGGT
>NW_011967180.1:1056955-1066052 GCF_000949405.1 Vollenhovia emeryi | reverse complement strand
GGGGGGGGGGGTCTCGAAGGGACCCCGCGCGTGAATGCACCTCGTCGCGGCGAAAGATTCGCCTCTTCTCGCCGAGAATTTATCGGTGCGACAGAACGGCACTAAGCTCCCCCTTTCACGGGCGCGGAGAAGCGGATTTCTTGTCATCTTCGCGCGTCTCACTGCCGTTCCCTCGAGGGACGCTTAAAGAGGTACGTCGATGTTATCGCTTCCCCCCCCCCCCCGGTAATTTACGAGTGGCAGTTGAAATGACGCACTCGCCAAACGCGACGGAGTTGCATTAACCCCGCGACAGGTGCGCCGGAGTTTTATCATATCGTTAGAAAAGGAGAACTCGTTAAAATGCCGGGAAAGTAGCCGGGTCTATCGCATTCCGCCCGCTCGAGAGACGCGAATTCCTCGAGCTTCGCTTCTTTTCCCGCTGTTTCTTTTCCACTTCTGCTTTTACCTCTTCCCTTTGTCCCTAATAGCCCGTTTCATCCAGGTCGGTTAACTTTAACCTTAATTTAACCGGCTGTTTCTCTCTCTCTCTCTCTCTCTCTCTCTCTCTCTCTCTCTCTCTCTCTCTCTCTCTCTCTCTTTGTTTCCAGAAGTGGAGCTACCGGGAGACAAGGGACCGAATTAAACTCAAGTTGAAGTTAAAATTGAAGCTATCGTCAGTAAAACAGGCCACGGGAGAATTCTTTCGTTTTTCATTTTCTACTTATTCATTTTTAATTGGCTTCGTAGGAAAACTGTCACGTTCGTTTGTCCGCGTCTTCGACTATGATTTTACGTGATTTTACGTGTGTTGTCAACTACCATAAAAACCTAAATGAGGAAACTGTTGCAAAAAGCGTGTTATGAAAATATCGTCCCTTACAGCTTCGTGCAATACGTATCAGTGGAATCAATGACGCCTAAATGCCATTATTAAACCCGATTTTCCTCTGCAAATAATAACATGTCGCTACACGTTTCTATAAGCAACTTACGTTGTGCATACATCGCGTGGCCGTTAATAGCAGTACTCAACCCTTTTACCCATTGTTGAAAATTCCCCGTATAGAACTGGCTGCGGAAGTTAATACAAACACAGGAGTAAATAGTCCCCCCCGCGCGCATTTATCTCGTCGTTGTGCACTCTCGCTGTTCCGCGCTCATCAGCAATTAAACTGAATACCAAAAACGAAATTCTCCCTCCCGTGTAAATCAGTAGAAACCGCTCGTGTCCATTTACAGTTCCGTGACCAGTTGATCGACGAGTCTGAAAAATTATGGTGATATTGTGATCGTACGATATCGCGTTGATGTTACCACTGTGGTGAAGTTGGTACCTCAGTTTCAAAAAGTGAACGCTCTATTAACGGTTTCGTTTTTGCCCCCAAAAGTTCCACAGCTCCTGCTAGGTTTCAAGGCCTGTGTCCACGACGCTAGAACTTGGTCCAAGTTCTAGTTCGGTGAAATGTGTGGACAATCAACTTGCAGCTTCCGTGGAATAGCTGCAAGTTGATTGGCAGTCGTGGACACTGGCCTTTAGAAATAATTCCGGACTTGGATAGAAAAAAGACATTTGAAAATATAAGGTGCCAACTTCCCATGGTACCTCAAACTGTCGAAAAAGTTATTTCTACAGAATTTTATATCTCTAGGAGAGTGCTATAGCTTTCGACGAAATTTGTCACAAGTTTCACCCGTTATCTATTTTTAAACAATTTTTCAATCTAATCGCTAGTGGCCCATTTTTTAAAACTACGTGGTGCTGACAGTTTTAATCGACTTTTTGACCGTTTTCGACAGTCCTCGAACAGTTTCGATCATTCTGATACGTTTTAACAATAGTTCCGCCAGTTGAATATTTTCAAATAATTTTTCAATCTGACCGTTTACATTTTATTTTTAAAATATATGCGGTGCAAGTTAGTATTTAAGTTTCTTTTATTACAAAAATGCCATTATTTATCACAATTGGATTATTATCAAATACCTCAATAATTCGATGTTTAATTTAATTTTTGTTTAAATAAATTTCGCTTGAAAGAATTTTATTAATTTCATTATTTCGACGTGGATCAAAGTCTCAAATAATCTGCCATTTTTAATTACTTAAAAGATTTTTTAAATATTAACTTTAGTGATTTTTATCAAAAAAGTAATTCCTCTTTTTGTTATATAATTTTTTAACGTTTTGTTTATGTTTTATTCACTTTTAATTTGCAGTAATTAAACAGAAACGAAAAGAATAAAAAAATATAAAATACTGCGGTGAATATTATTCTTTTTTTTTCCTTTATTAGTAATATTAAATTATATTATACTAAAATTTAATAAAAATCGAATATATGCACACGTGCCAATATCTCTGAAGAGGTTGACGTTTCAACATTTTAAATAAAAATGATGCTAAATTGATGGAAAAAGTTCTTTACGTAAATTGCGTGCGCGAATTTATCATCATGCTACACGAGAGTGCATTCCGAACGGCGGTATCTCGAAAAATATAAAACACTGTCGGTTATCGAGATGCGCGACAGAAAAACCCGTTTTTCAAACGCAAACATTTATATTGCAACTACGCGCGCACGTTAAAAAAAGATTTATATCGCGCAAATACAGAAGTGGTCGCTTATTCGCGAATAGTTTCCAAAAGCTTTCACCTATGGTGAATCGATGCGGCCGGAAAGGGGAGGCCGAAGGGGGACCCCAGGGGGAAAAGTGGCCCGAGGGTCCTCTGCGAGGAGGAAACTCTCGTGTAACGTCTTGATTAAGTGGCGGTTTGCACCCTCCAGGCGTCGAGACACCCTCGTAAAACAGACCCGTGCTCCTATATCTCCAATTGGCGCATTAAGCGCCGATCTGTACCCGCGAGATCTGATTTATCTAAACACATAACCGAGCAAGCGCAAACAAGAAGCAGGTTCGTTCGTACATACAACTCAAGTTTCTTATGCAATGTATCAATCGTGCTTTGCGCATGAGTGAGATGTTATAACATGTGTTCGCGAGAATTATATGGAATGTCCCAAAATTATATTTCTTACAAAATGCACACCCACAGAGAAAATTTCCGAATCCAATGTATAATAAAATAGGATCGATATAGCGCCAATCATATTTATTATAGGGAAAGGAATATTTTAATCTTAAATGAAAAATTCTAAAATCTAGAATAAAATGACAGTATGTGTCGTCTTTTGTCGAATATCGTGGTGTCAACTTCGTGCGTTGTAAGATGGGGGGAAAATTTATTCTAAACGTAAGAATAAACTTACATTTATATAAGTTACTCTTGTCTCAATACAGTAAGTCAATCTTTTTTGATTCGATAGAGGAGAATAAGAATTGTTGATTTTACTTTGATATTGTCTTATTTTTATACTAAACGAGATTGTGAGAAATATAAATGCGTCAAAGATATTTTTTCTCATAATCAATAACAGAAATCCTTTCTGAGGGTGCACGGCTTCCGTATTACGATATTTATACACTTTTCCACTGTTACTCGTAATTATTTAAAAAAAAAAGTAATTCTGCAAAAGGGGATTATCGTAAGACAGTCAATCGACAATAATTAAGCGATGTAAAAAGCGTCTTGTGCAGTAAATCAAATCAAGATTGAGTGGATTGATATATGGACAAAACTTAGAATGGATTAATTTTGGGGAGTAAGAGAAAAGCATCCACGCAGATAATTATTCTTATCATAACCAATGCAAGAGGACTGGCCAGTGCATTTATATCGACGTCGCGTTTCAGCAACAAATTATTATTCATGAAAGTCCCCCAGGATGCCTCTGGCAATCCTATGTGAAGCTTCTGGAACACGGATTAAACCGCTCCGGGACTTTCCTCGAGAGTGTATTTATTACAACAGGGAAGGTTTTACCGGATGTTATGGAAGAGTCTCGTGCATACTTCAAAAGCAGTTCTTCTTTTTCTTCATGAATATGGATTTGTTTCAGCAATGAGCATAAAGACGTAATAACAAAGAATTAGAGATGCACCGGGAGAAAGTTTGCAAGCGAGACATCAGATTCGTTTCGCGGTGGGGCGAAACGTCCTTAGTGAGTATTTAGCTTTTAAATTCGGAAACTCTAACTTCGTAATTTTTTTTTTAATTCTTTCCTTAACAGTCACGATTCTGCGATTTTATATTGTAATAAATCAAATGATATCTACTCGTGTTTTCCAAAATATAACATTGAAACGTTCAAATAACGTGCAGGAATTAAACGCGAAATTCACACGAGGCGATGCTTCGGCAAATTTTGAAACGTGTATTGTCAAATTACATGACTTTAAACATGATATCTCTTCAAACATGGATAAAATAACAGTGGTAATATTCTCGTATCTCTTGTGCGAGCTACAATACAATACGATACAAGCGCGCGAATTATCGATTCCTGTCACGTTAATATATCACGCGAATCGCTCGTTGCCGAAATTGCGAATTCGCAATGTCATTGACGCTCGAACAAATTCCGTTCGTCCGGTTTAATTTCCCGGACGACACTGACGAAATTTATTTCGCCAGTAATTACGTCTGTCGTTCCGCTTCGTGTTTATTAACGCCGACTTACACGCGCGTGCGGCGACCACTGTGCGATGATAATGATGCTGTACGCCGCTTGTATATGAACCGGTAAATTTACCCGGTGAATTTCCGGTATCAAAAGCCGTCCTAAAGTACCATGACAACCGATCCCTACCCTCTGGATATTGCCCGCGGGTTGACATGTCAGAACCGGGAGAGCCCCGGACGGAAAATGACGGCGTGGTGGTCTGCAAGTGACACTGACCTATGAATTTAGCAAGTCTCGCGGGAAAAGTCATGAACCTTGAAAAGCACCTTGGAGCTTAAAATTCGACGTTTATTAAATTTACAGGCACGCCAAGTTATGTCCATTTAAGGAAATTGAGATAAGAGGTCGCACGACCTACCTAACGATTATAGCATTAAGAATTACTCTCTGAAAGTCAATCAGTGGACTATCACTAAAAACAGCGAATATTCGCTGATTCACAGTTTGTTTCCAGCGCACTGATTGTCTTTTAGAGAGTATATTTACCGAGAAGGAACGGAAGATTACGAGGACCATTAGATTTCTTATATCAATTGTAATAAATAATTCAGATAATTAATGTTATTGGTTCTTGGATGATAATTTTGTCAAGATTACTTTGTATGAACATGGACGATGATCTTCTTTAGAAAACATAATTCTTCGCTATAATTATAAGGACTAATATAAACGTTTGTCATCGGGAAAACCGTAGTGATGAATACCTTGGAAACTATTTGGCAGGACTTTCCTCTAGCCAAAATTAATTTTGGTGAGAGGTAAGATTTCGTAAACGGTAACACGAGGGGGAAACCGCCGACCAAAATCTTGTACACGAATGTCCACTAATGTCCAGTGGGCATTACTTTACCTTATTATCTTATTTTATTTTATTATATCTTTATAATGTCCCAACAAAACCCAATGCCCAAACTAATGCCCAGTAATGCCGTAAATCTGTACACCACAATGTCCACGCTGTAATATTGTTGCATATTGTTTGACTTTGTAAATTTATACAAAGAGTGAGAACAAGACCGCCCCATTTTTTTCGCATTTGATTTTGGTCACAAAGTAGGTACCAAAGGTCTCGTCAAGATGATCGCAGATATGTCACTCTCTGAGTGCACCTATTTAACACACTTGTTCTGACTCAAATTTCTTTCTTTTACCTTGTCAGATTTAATATAATATGGTATAATAAATTTCTCTCCAATTCTCTCTTATTCTTTTGCATATCGTAATTGATTAAATTTATTAAAGATTGAACAGATTTAAATCCGTTAAGAAATTATATTGAAAGCTCATAATTTAATAATAACCGTAACCTTTTTTTAGAAATGTGTAATCTGCAAAATTAATTTAGCGAACGGTTTCGCCACAAAGATTATAACAACTAGAGATGTCAAAACGCGCGCTTCGCGCGCGCAGTTTGTGGTTGGGCATTGTTTATTTTTAACAATTTCTATACATGCAAAGAAGTAATTGTATGCGCAACGACAATTTAAAATAAAAAGTAATTTATCACTCACTGATACGATTCGCAACAGCAGAGTTGTACATCGGTAACTGTATATGTTAAACTGTAAAAATACAAATATGTATATGATTATTATAGACGAATTGTGTAAAATCAAAATTATTATACTAAATGTACTTCATATTTTTATTTATGAAAATAATTATATAGAATACTAAAAAGTCTTCCTTTTAAATATAAACTCACAAAATTTTATACGTATAAATTTTGTCTCTAACACTTGTTCGAATCTTCGTCCGAATCATTTGAATAAATAAAATTAAAACACAGAACAGATGCTTTATTTTGCACAAGTAACAAATAACATATTAAATTGTAAGACACTTACCTTACAATTTCTCCGCCGTTGCCCGATGCTCCCTGAGCCTCCTCCTCCTCTCAAATTTCCTTGTTGCACTTACACAACACTCACTCGCGAAAATCATCGATCGCGCGAAATTTCGGGCACTCCCGTACGCGACGTGAAATACCGCGAAACGCATGAAATATTGTTAACAAGTATCTATCGTGACTTTCTGTCATACAAATTACTCAAACTAACAACTTGCACTTTCGATTCGGAAGAATAGGATAAGGGATAAAACGCTTTTGAATTGGCGATATAAAACGCAACGCGAGCATCGGAAGCACAATATGCGGTAAAGAAGTAGTTATTAGTCCGCAACGAAACGATATTTTACAATCTTTGTCATTGAATCTAATCCTCGAAATAAATTGTGTGAGTGAAATTTCCAGCAATAAATAATGTACAAATCAATAGCGTTTTATCCCTATATTCATCGCAATCGAGTCTTGGAAACCGATAACGCAAAAGTAATAACACGCAAGGAGCGACTCTCGCTGCTGCCTGCCGGCACGACATTCGGCGAGCGAGTGATCACGCGGCGACCTTCAGGTAAACAATGGCCCGCGTAACGTCGTACGATACCGCGCCGAGAGAAAAACAACAACGAACGTTGAGAATTCGGTGGCCCGCTTAATCGTCGTACGATACCGCGCCGAGTGAAAAACAACAAAAAAACGTTGAGAATTCATTGTCCCGCCTACGTAATGGAACATTCCGTTCTTAATATTTTACATTACTTTGTTCGCGACTGTTTCTGTTCTGACGACTGTGTATCATTCTGCGGACTTATTGGTATTGATTAAATTGACGATTAAATCTGTTCAATCGAGATGTTTCGAAACAAAATTCGTTGTTACTTAAATTCTAATTACTAAGACTAGAGATTTTACCTCAATAGTTGGTGTATACAAATGTATATTTCTAAATTGCAAATCTTAATTTACTATGAATCTAAAAGAGAAGTGGAGCACACTGCGCTTCGAGAAAACCAATCGGCATCGCGGAAAAGAGGCTGTTCGATATTAACGACATTCGCGCTGGTAACATCTCTTTTTTAGAAAGGGAACGTATGCCAGCGGCACGAAAATCCACGTGCCAATGCCAAGATTCTATTTCTGCGGTCCATTCAAGCGAGAATATTCTCCGTATGCCGCTTCTTTAAAAACAATTCGCGAACATGACTATTCATGTATAGCCTCGGGTTTCGAAGCCGATATAGGTAATTGGAGAAATGGATAAATGGCTGAAGTGTGTCAATCCAGTGACTCCGACAAATAATAAAGAATATAAAAAAAACACATCAGGTTTAAAAACAAATTGCGGTTTAAAGAGAAGATATCAGGTTTAAAAAGAAAATGCCAGGTTTAAAAAGGAAATCCGGCTATATGCGTTACTTCGCCCCTGCAACCCCAAGTTATCGGCTCGTCGCGTGTTGCAACGCCTTTAGATAATCGATAATCGCGCGTACTCACCACCTAGACGCCAACGTCTCTACACAATGTCGAGCTTCTTTCAAGTCTGTCATTAAGGCTCCGCGCGATATTACGCTCTAATCGTTCGCAATTTACGGTTTACCCCGCGGGTAAAAAGCATTTCGTCCGCTAACTCGCGAAGGCGCTTTGCGGGTCCGCGGACGCGAGCGGCGACGCACCCGAGACAGTGAACGTAGCAATTTGTCCGCGCCTCTCGAGTCTAGAGGGAAATCACTGGGTGGTGTATTCCGTTGCGTCTATATTGCGGGGGAGACATCGCCCGTAATAACAACGACGCGTTAATGGCCGGAGACGGTGTACCTGCGATGAGCATGCGGTACTTAATATGATTGACAGCGCGAACTAGTAATTATCCGCCGAGATGCTTTCGCGCGCGGGTAAGGCTGAATGCGATAATGCGCGCGACGTAGACGCCGAACGTAACGCGCTTTAAGGATGCAATTATTTAAACTCAAAGTTACGTAAATTGTCACAGCGCAATAGCGTGCAGAATGAAACGATTAGGTCGGGGTGCGAGCGATTTAGAGAGTCTGCCAGAACAAACGTGTTTATTCCAGAGGTGACATCAATTCGACTGCGAAGTGAAATTTCCACTTGATATGTATGCGACATGCCGTCATCGCGAAAGAATAGCCGCGAATGCTAAAGGAGTGTAATAATATAACAAGATAACGTGTCTAAATATAATTAAAAAAATATTTAAATATAAACTGCTATTAACTCCCTCCTCAAGGCTCGTATTTATAGTCGTTGCATGGCAAATGTATCAAGAAGATGCTAGCAAGAATAATACTTTATATCTTGAGACACAGACAAATCAATAGTCGCATTTCGAGAAGAGAATACAGGGGTGAATTGTAAAAAACGGAAAGATTATTCCCATGAGGCCTGACATTAAAATATTGTGCCTGAGATACTTCGTGACGTTACAGTGTGTAACAAAATAATTAGATCTCTTCTCGTTATTAATCGACCTCCGGACTTATTGTTAGAAATTTTTCGACCATCGTTCAAATATCTGATATTCTGCGAACCGTTGGTCCGATCGTTTTGCGCCGTAAAACTTTTTGTTAGAACTCGTCGAGAACTGCCTAGAACTCCAATCAGAACTACTCGGAACTGAAAAATTTCGGACCAACGGTTCGCTCAATATCAGATATTTGAACGATGGTCG
>NW_011967180.1:1047323-1055932 GCF_000949405.1 Vollenhovia emeryi | reverse complement strand
AAAAATTTCTAAGTCCGGAGGTCGAAAAATTTTTAAGAGTTCCGAGTAGTTCTGATTGGAGTTCTAGGCAGTTCTCGACGAGTTTTAACGGAAATGGCGCACAGCGCTTAAGTGACTCAATTCAGAGATACGCGTCATTTTTTACTAGTTTCTAAAATGTCATTTAAAGTGTGTAACTTTTTATTTTTGAGGTTAAAAATTTTTTTTATCAGCGAGAACTCTTCGAAATAAACGTAATAACGATATAAATCACTCAGAACTATTGTATCTCAAAATAAAATTTTCAAAGATTTTTATTATTTTTTAATTAACCGAAAAAAATGTTTATGTATCAGGAACTCTAGATAATCGCAAAATGAAGTTATTAGACTGTTCAGAACTGTTCGATCTCAAATTTCGATAAGAAGTTGGCACTCGATTTTTTAAATTTTAATTTCTGATCGTTGATCAGCAGAACTCTTTTTATAAATTATTGGGAACTCTTAAACTCTTCAAAAAGAAGCGGGAACTCCAGTCAGAACTACAAAATTTTAAAGTTAGGGTGCAAAGTTAACACACGCTAAGTATTGTATAGTGTCATTTCATCACGGAATCAGCATATTTTATCTTACTTCTGTTTTTTCCAATAATAAATCGAAAACCCTCAGGTTGTCGAGGAGAATTTAATTTTAAGGAAAGTTCTTTATTATGAGGCAGGTTTCTAATGCGAGATAGCAGGTTTTCAACACCCAAATTCAATCACAAATCTTTTTCCGCAACGATTACACGATGTAACAATGAATTTTCCACTAAACAGATTTCACTCGAAGGGCAGTAAATTCATGGTAAAATCAACAGATAATGCCTATTAATTTAACAGGAAACCCGCTGTCTCATATTAGGAGTCCATCTCATAATAGGGGACTTTCCTCCAACACTACGCTCGCGGAAAATATTGGAATTAATTGCGTCCACGCTAATTATCGGAGTAGAACAACAACGTGGTATTTCCGATATCAATCGCTCCTCACCACTGTATATCGCGACAGCAGATTAACACGAAAAAAGTACGGAGCTTTATGGCACTTCAGTCCTGCAAATGAGTCGTTAATTGCTCGTAGGAGATAATCGCATTTGACACATTTTGATACTCGACGCGATCGCGTCGAGTTAATCGCGAGAGTTAATTAATCGCGCTGATTTAAGTCGCTAATTGCTCGCAGGAAATAATCGCGTTACGATGGACAATCCCGCGCTGTTACCTGCCGACTCGCGAGTCTCGCCACGTGAATGATAACAGAGGCGCGCTGCGTGACGCTACCAAAACAAACACCAAGGCCGTACGCGCCGGCTATTCTCTCGCGAAACGTTCAACATCCTGCTGAGCATGTACGCCGAATAATTCTCTTTCTTCTGCTAGAATATTAAACAGCGCATACATTTTGCGCTTCGTTCTGTGGACTCATTAGCGTTCTCTAAGATAATAATTCTCGCTCGATAGAGAGAACGTTTTGCAGGATATTTGTTATTCGAATCCTAACCGAGAGAATTTGCATCAGTCCGGTTAAAATTTATAATGATTTAATACTGGGGAGTAGCAATTAACATAAACAAACTAATTTGTAACTCAATTTGCATTATCAACAGAAAATTATAACTGCTGCGCGCGAATTATTCAATTCTTTCTGTTAATGACAATTTGTGTGGTTGACTACACAGTTTCAAAATTCCATTTGGTTATTAGATCTATTATTATTTGAAAAAGAAAATTTATCTTTGACGTCGCATTGAACTGAAAAATTATTCACACAAATTAATTCATGTTATTTCTTTCAGATTTTTATCCATTTTTATAACAAATTTTTATCAAAAGGATTTTTATCAAAAGAAATAAAATTGTAAAAGCTTAACAAATCAAGAATTATGAGAAATTTAATACATCGATGAAATCAAATCATTGCAGAAGTGTTGCGTTTAACGTTTTTTTTCCTCAACTTATTACAATTGTACAAATTCACTGTCCTCGGAAAAAAGTAGAAAAAAATAACAATGGGATAATTTTGATCAAAAATGAATAATTCTAAAATATCAAATTTTGTGGCAACAATATCGCGCGCGCGCGTCCATTTATCACTGACATGTCACATCGAGTTTGGGAAAGATAACTGTCAAATAAACATGTAGCGCTACCTTATATCAATATGCCACACAAGAAGAGCATCCAGCGTTATCTTTTAAAGTGT
The DNA here is from genome assembly GCF_000949405.1 of Vollenhovia emeryi. NCBI lineage: Eukaryota > Metazoa > Arthropoda > Insecta > Hymenoptera > Formicidae > Vollenhovia > Vollenhovia emeryi. The sequence goes on along the minus strand of NW_011967180.1, from coordinate 1,053,710 downwards.
AAAAATGTCATAATAAAGAACAGTGTTTTACAATCTTCCATTTTTATGATTCAAAAACACATTCTTTAACTTCGTCTCAGGTCTCTCAGGCACAAGTGATCTATTGTCAAGTTACCTCCGAAAAAATGTTACCAGATCAAAACTTATTAACACATACACACGATCTTCTCCCAAAACCTGACTACCGAATTACAAGAAACCAAACTGCGTCTCAAGACAAACTTCATCGAAGTTTTTAAATTGCAAAATTTAATATAACAAATATTAAAATTGCTGTTAAAATCTTTTCACTTAATCACATCTCGAAACCTGTTTCAAGTGCTTCAACAGCTAACGCGAGCATAAACCAGCGTCAATGTAGAAAAAAGTAGCGTAGATTCATGCAGAACGTAAAAAGACAAAATGATTAATACTCGAATTAATAGGAAATAACGTCTCAACGTTTTTGCTTTTTTTCCTGCCATCGTACAAGCATTGACGCAAAATGTAAAATCGCCTCGCGTCCTTAACCTGAATCTTTTAAATGGAATTACCTTTCAAGTTGCAGGTCGATAAGGAACCGGAAAGAGTCCTGGCGTGATTGGTTACGGCCAGCAGCAAAGGTGTGGCCGTGATGTGAAAAGACTTCGATTTGGGCAAGAAATGTCTTTGCACCGTATAGCTGCGGGTTCGCCGCCGAAATCTCGGCGAGTCGAGGAAACTGTCGTCGTACTGCGGCATCTTATGACGCGAAGAATTGAGTATCGTTCAAACTGGACCTCGCGTCGCTGTTCGTGGCGTCAACTCGCATTTTTAAGTACGTTTGTTCTATCACAGTGCACTTTCACTGTTCAATCTCACTTTCACTAATCACCACCTAGTCCTGGATGGACAATTATTACATCTTCTAAATGCGAATCATAAAGTCAGAAAGAAATGCTGCAAGCAGCATTCGTTGGTGTAATATTCAGAAAATATTAACTTTTCTAGAAAAACGATCCCGACGATTTCGCAGCGCGCACTGACAAAAAGACAGCGCAATTTTTAAGATCGTAATGTCTTGTCTTTCTCTTTTCCGCCGAGAAACGGTACCCACACGTTTAATTGAGTTCACGGAAAAACGAGACCCGGTTTTTTTCCCCTCCCGAATACGCTGAACTGTATCGAATGACAGCAAGACTGCGGTTATCGATAGACAATATCGAGGATCGCAAGCTTGGGTGACTCCGAATGCATTGTACCGTGGTCAATATCGCCCCATAAAAATACCGTTCGCGACAAGCGGTTTCTATCAGAAACGGATAATCGACTCGCGAAAGGTAATTTGTTTTTCTATCCCCGGAAGATTTGTGTCTGGACGTACACCTACACGCGACCTATCATCCGCGTGTCCCTCAGCCAAACGTAACGTCGAGACCTGAAATAATCGACCGCAAGTAGACCGAGAGCAGCGAGAAATTTTCGCGTACCAAATAAAGGAATTGTCGACCGCGAATTATATTTCATAAACCGAATCTACACAGGCAATTTCTCGTAACCGTAATAGAGCGTCCAAGTCGGATCCAGATCGGCAAGTGAGCTCAAAGAAACGCAAATAAACTCGCGACCATCGTTCAACTCGTTAGGCAAGTCAGTCGCGTTTGCCCGCGCTTGTTTGCTCGGCCCGAATTAACTATGAAAGTTACTTAATGAATCTATTATGACGTCTTCGTTGATGTTTATCGCCGCCCCGATAACTCCGATCGAGCGCAAAGCCGCCGGAATTGAGATCTCGAGGCTCACAGATCGAAACCGATGACAGGGGACCTAAATATACCACGTGCGGCGATACACGCATCGCGACCTCGGGTACTGTGCCGCGGTGCAGATAGTCGTGCACCAAGGCGTCAGTTTCTAGGGTGTCTATTTTAACGCGTCGGATGTTCCGCCACGATTTCTGCGTCTAGGCGCTTCCGCGTCGCTTTCGCGATATATGTCAGACGTAAACTTATCGTGACGCCGTTAAATGGCTGTCGCGACAAGTGCCAGCAATAGCTCCGTTTCTCGAAGTCTCGCGTAGCGGTGATAGCGCTCAAAATTTCTCCCGCTAAGTTCGCGCCAACTTAACCGCAACGATAACTGTGACGTGACAACTTTTGCGACTCTTGTCGCGGGGTAAATTTCCAATTTCTCACTTCTTGCTGCGGAAAAAGTCTCAAACTGTTCTGCGTAAATCGCGGTATGTATCATTAACGTTTTCTCAATTGGCTGCTCGCACACACCGAGAGATAAACTAACGCACTTTAAGCGTAATATGTTCACAACTGTGTCGAAAAATAGGACGTCACAATTCACGTTCTTTCTTCTTCCATTATTTATATGTTGTCTTTACAAAAAGAGTTTTACGTCCCCAGGCATTCTACTCTCTACGTAAAGAACATAAAATATGTAAGAATGTCAAAAAGCTAAATTTAGTTTATTGGAATCGCGTGTCGGATTAATAGTTAAACAAATGCCTGCTGAATCGCTTTCTGACTTTGCCTTTAGAACAAGGAAGATAGAATGAAATCAATTTTAATCAATATACAGGGTGAGGCATCTAAAACAGACCCCGGAACACTATTGCAACAGCATATTCCTGAGACCAAATCAAGTAAAAAAAAGTCCTATACTACTTTTCCCTCCGACAAACAGTTATCGAGATATCATAAGCTAAATATTGAAAAAGTTATCAATTTTCTCTTGAATATCTCAAAAGCTATTAGGCAAATCACAAAATGTTTCAGACGAAAGTTGTTCATATTACTTAGTAGAATAAGATAGTATAATAAACAATAGGGGGTCCCGTTAAAAAAAATAGAGGCGACCTCGAAATCTCCGAAGCGTCTCCACCTTTTGAAAAAATATTACTAACATGTTATGGCTCCCTTGTTATAGTACAACTTTCGTAATTACAATTTTTTCCTATCTCGACAACTGTAGGAGTTATTCAGGCCTGTTTTGGATGCCTCACCCTGTGTATGGAAACCGTCCATAGTTAACGACTCGTTAAGTATGCATGGCACACTTGCGAGAACGTCGAGGAGTTGACATATTCACGGGAAGAATATCGGGCAGAAAAAGAGTATCAAAACTTCTTAAAGTATCATCTTGTACATACAACAAACGATTCGCGATTACTGGAGCGAAAAGCCGACCTCTTCTCTGCCGCTTTTCGACCACCTATCGAGGTCCTACATTGCTTTTACTACTTTCAGAATGTGTATAATCCGATACGGTACCAGGAGGTCGGTCGTGTAACTCATGCCACGGTACGGTAAGCACAAGGGCCAGATACAGTTCTTCTGGACTACTTGTTGTCTCATAAAATTATCGAATTTTCTCTAGACATTATGTTCGCGACAACGGTGAGTAAAGGCTTTGACGCAAATCTCAATCCTGAAGCTCGGTGGTATTAAAACTCGTTCAAAGACGCCGCTGGAAATTTATGAACGCCAGCTTTTTACGAAAAAATACGACGTGCAATTAAATTCTTCTACTATTCCGTTAAATGTTTGTCCAAGAGATTTGTATCTGATATGTAATCTGGCCTGTTATGATTTGTATTACAACAAACAGAACAAATGGAAACGTTTAGAAGATAAAGGTTTATAAAGTCGCGAGGAAGTTATCCGCACAATATTTTCTATTCAGACGATAAGACTCGAATTGAAAAACAATATCTTCTATTGCGAAAGTTTCTGTTCTCCTTCTTAAAAATATTCTACGTTTATCAACAAAGCTCGCGAACGCTCGACCCGACGAATAACAAATATGTTTTCTATGCGAAATTGTTTACGTTTCATTAATCGGCTACGTAACGCGCGGCTGATCAAAACCACCAACAACTAGACCTATAGATCACTTAAAACATAAAACGAACCGCCGATCTCATATTTCGAACATTAGTTCTACACAATTAGGTTGAATAATCCGACACAACTGTCTACAGGAAAATTTCCCTTATCGTAACACAACGTTTCGGTCATGGGTCTTGGCCCTTTTCAAGTGTATTCTACGGCGTATGCGGTCAAATGCCATTAGGCCCTGTAGCCAGTTGTGACGGATTATTCAACCTAATTGTTAATTAATCACTGGCGAGTCAATATTCCTGCATCAATTCTAAATACCTAGTTTTCTTTGTTCATCTTTTTCCGCATTGTAGATTTATCGCTAGCAGGTGCAACTAATAATTACGTCAACGCGCGTCGCTTTCCCTTCCATACACTTATTACTGAACTTCGATCGTCGATCGAAGATCGTCACAATACAATTCGTTATCTCTGTCGCGAAGACGCAGCGAGACGCAGAACACTCGTGGAAATATCTCGGCAGTATGAGATGTTCCGATTAGCAATAATTAGCACTGATGAACTTGCGACCCAGTTACGCTACATTTCCTGTCGCGTCCGTCGCGTCGTTATTTTCGGCGACCCCTGTCTTTACGCTTACGCCGATCCGCGTTGTGTGCCGCGCGTCTGAAAATTATCGTTCGCGCGGACGACGTTTCCAAATGGTACGAGCGATACGCCACGAACGACTTCACGTCCGAAAATAAATGGCAAACGTAATAACGTAAAAATTTATCGCGCGCGCCGCGCAACACGAGGAACTCGTGCTCGGCTCTGACGCCGCCGTAGATACATACGTAATCGTAAAAAGTTACGGTACAAGCGCGTTTCGGCGTAAACGCGATACGAATACGTAAAACATTCCGTCGAGCGGGATCGAAATAATTGGCCGAAATAATTCTATCGGGCACCCGGCTCCCGATTAAATCACGTGATTAATTCGATTCTCGATTCGTGCGCTACGCAAACGCGGCGAGTTTATATTTGCGCGCGCGAAAAGCGCGTTTAATTTTGCCGGCCGGAATTCGCTAAAAGTGTAATTGTCCACCGCGACCGTCGGACGCTTAACGGGATGACGATTGTACAACCGCACGGAAAAGAAATATCTCCGGGCGTTTCGTTTTCATCGCCGCCGAAATGAAAATGGGGAAAACGCAAGCTCGTGCGTTCGCGGCACCGAGAATTTAACTGAATTCCACTCGGAATCGCTCTGCCGCGGTATTCTATCGCGGTGCGCATGAAAATTTCATCGCTTCTTCTTCTTGTGGCTTAATGGCATTCAAGTTCTCTCGGCTTATTCTACAATGGACGCAAAACGCAAGACGCTAAGCCGCGACGCAAAAAGTCGACCAATCACAGTCAAATATGAGGAGACTAATCGACTGTCATTGGCCGATTTCTCGCGGCTTGCAACTTGCTGCGTCTAAGCCTTGCGTTCACGCTCCAAGAACTGCGTCCAAGTTCTAGTTCCGAGAAATGTGTAGTCAGTCAACTCGCAGCTATTCCGTAAAGGCTGCAAGTTGATTGGCTACACCCTCTTCGGAACTATTATAGAACTTGGACGCAGTTCTCGGATCGTGGACACAAGGCTGTGGATCCAGCCTTAAGCTTATTCTACAATAAACTACGTTTCCGCCGAGGGTCAAAGTCGGGCTAGAGTCGGGTCAGAATCGGGTTGGGGTGAACGCTCTTGCGGTGGAAACACCGAACTCGAACCTGAACCCTACCTCATACAATTTTAAAGTACGGTCCAAATGAGATTCGGTGGAAACGACAAGAGTCGAGTTAGGTTCCTGCAGTGTTGCCAACAGGTTAAATAGTAATAAGTAGCTTTTTGATTTACCGCGATTCTATTTTACCTTAAAATTGTATAAGGTAGGATTCAGGTTTGAATTTGATGTTTCCACCGAAGCGCTCACCCCAACCCGATTCTGACTCGACTCCAGCCCGACTTTGACCCTCGGTGGAAACGTAGTCCTGGACGCAAAACGCGAGACGCCAATCCGCAACGCAAGAAATCGGCCGATTACGGTCGATCATCCTTCTCGTATTTGATTGTGATTGGTCCATTTCTTGCGTCGCGCCTTAGCGTCTTGCGTTTTGCGTCCGTTGTAGAATAAGCTCTAAGCCCATCACACAGTAGGAAAGCACAGGCAATAGGAATAGGGAATAACACAGGCAACAGAAATAACTAAATTCCAACTTACCAGAAACCGTGTATCGACGCACAATGGAATATGGAACAGGCAATAGGAACAGAATTTCCAACGCGTTGGATTTCTGTTCCCTATTCCCTGTGCCTGACCTACCTGACCAATCACAGTTGAGACTGGGACAGGCATGTGGTTTCAAAAAGCAGATCATTGGACCGCGCTCTTATTGCCAACGAATCATTGTATCTTGGCATTACACAGGTTTCTATTCCGTATTCCTGTTGCCTGTGCTTTCCTATTGTGTGATAGGCTTTAGCCGTCTTGATAAGCCAACGTCAGACTCAATAAGGAGCTTCAGAACACAACACACGACTACACAAATGTTT
>NW_011967180.1:983059-1046899 GCF_000949405.1 Vollenhovia emeryi | reverse complement strand
AAAATGTACGTGGGTGTGTGTGTGTGTAAAATTTTATCGCGATACACCCTGTATATATCTTGTCTGCCCGTCTCCCGTCTCGGAGATGCAGAAACGCGCTCGCACTGATGGACGGTAACAGGCCACGTTTCGCGCATTAATTAACGCCACACGCGCGAGTAAACTTGCACGAGCACAATACGGCCTCTTCCCTCTCCGCTCGCACGCGCGTTTACTAGACGCGCGCGTACGCAACCAGCCCTTTCATCTTGATCGCGTCTTAATCGCTTAACGCGTAACGTCTGCGAAGCGTCCGCTCCACATCGCGCGCGCGCGCGCGCGACGTATCGCGATCTTCTGAGATCACCCCGCAATTGCTATTTCGCACCGAATAACCGCGGCTTTATGCGCCGAAGATTAAATCCGCGCGATTGGCACAAGTTGATAGAGTCGTGTCTTCAGTCGTGTCTTCAAGATGAAACAGATGGAGGGTTAACAAAGTATTACGATCTTATAAATAATGGCATTAACATTGGAGCGTATTCGCAACATATTTCGATCGGTCGCGACTGACAACGGCATAGCACCAATTCGAGATTGATTGCCTTCCCTGCGCGCGTATCGTGGAAATTTTCGGAATTGTTCAATTATTTCCTAGATTTTTACATTGTGTTTTCCGGGGAATAACTCCGCTCGGAATCCACTCCGAACGTTTGCACGATACGTGGCCCCGGTGTTATCGATCGTCTCAGCGGACTGTTCCATTAATTAATAAAAATAGAATAGTTCGGTAAGCGCGGGGCCAACTTCGCGGACGTTCGGCATTTTCGTTTGACAGATGAGCTGTTAAACGGCGGAACGTCGCCGCCTCCCTCCAAGTTTCGCGGGGAGCGAAACAGTTACGAATCAGTCCCGCGCCAAGTAATTAAGAGGACGGATTAGCTACGTTGTTTCCAATTCCACTCGGGTCACGCACATTAATTATACGGTAAGCAACAACGATTAAGCCGCGCGGGTATTACGTCCGTAATCGGCGCGCCGTAATTCGACTGCCTGCCGTTTAATCGAGTAATTAATCAGCCCGCGCCGACGATCGCCGCGTGGATCGCGCGATTCCCACCGCTGCGCGGCTCCGGTGCGACGCGCTCCGCGAAAGAGCACGCGGAAAAGACGTCCGGGTCGTCGCCTGTGTCACGAGGCGTCGCTTTTAAATGCCTGGCAACCGTGCCTCGTTGCGGTAAACACCCACTTGATCCGCACGCAATTACCATACGCAACACTGAGTGGCGAATTGACATTTCGATGCCCTTTACACATCACTGTTAACGGACGCGTTCCTCCGCGCGCGGCTTTTATTCGCTCCCGACGACGGCCCGAACGCTACGCCTGGAAACGCGCCGTCGCATTTCCGAGGCATCTCGTCGCGCCATTCATATTTTTAACATTATCGATAAACGGAATAATAGCAGCAATCTATCGCTCTCCCCGGTCTTTACCTTTATATTTATCTCATTCAGTATCCTGGCGTGCCCCTCGACGACGTATCGCCGCGATACGTCGCATGACACTGACATTCAGGAAGTTACACTGACGTCGATAAAAATAAACTCAAAAAAGTGATGAATACCGAGGCGAGTAACTATATTCGGTTAAATACCACGATAATTAAATGGAACGTGTCGGTGGGGGAAAGAAAGAGGGTCGGAAATTCACCAACGCGGCGAGAACTCGCTGAAGAATTCGAAAACGTCGATATCGCGTCTCGGCAGAAATTCGAAACGTCCGTTTACGTCTGCGAACGAGGAGATCTGGACCGGACGGATCCAGCTGCGAGCACGTCCGCGTCGCCGCTGGTTAGAGAACCAACTTGGTCGCGGATCCGAGGTGAACTGTCGTTCTCGCGGACAGGCCGTTGGCGCAAGATTGGCCGGTAATATCTGCGACTTTGGCCGGGAAAGAAGCCTTGTCTATTTTAACGGGTCAGAGAGAGGGAAAGAGAGGGAGAGAGAGAGGAACGCGGACGAGTAAAAGACGTATGAGGGAGGGAGTGACGGTGGCGAGAGGGTTAACGGAGGAGAGGGACAAAAGGCCTCGTACAGAGAAGCCGGCTCTCGTGTACGCTCCGGCTCTTTATTTCGAGATACGAGACCGAGGGCCGACGAGCGGGAAAGCGAAGACACAATTTATTTGCGGACCGCTGGTGACGTCTCTCGAACCGGCGCTTTTCACCATCGGCAATTAACCCTTTCAAGCATACGTCTTTCCTTTCGACCGACTTTTCTGAAACCTAATACTTGAGAGTCACCGACTACGATTCCGGTGTCAGAATTACAAAATTCAAATGCAGATTTTCAGGCCATGTTGGATTCGCCATTATGAATTTTTTAACTCTGACCTCATGTGTGTAATCGGCAACCTGAAAAAGTACCGAGTTCCAGATAAATCGATTGCATCGTTTGCAATTTCGACCCTTTACATTGAACCTATCTTGAATTTTTAAATTTTCAAATTTTGACTCCAGATTAGAGATCAGTGATCTCGAAAACTCTCAGATACCTAATGTCGTTTATAGAAATGATTTTTCGACTACAGGACACCTTATGGAAAACAAAATGTTTTAATTAAAACCAACTTTGAGCTGTTATATTGAGTCAATCGTCGATAATTTTAGAATTTCGACTTCAGATTCAGAATGAACGAATCAAAAACCAGAGTTGGAAAAGTTACTTTATAAAAGTATTTAGTTACAGTTATAGTTTTTTTTTGCTAAAAATGTAACTAGTTACAGTTGCAAGTTACCAATTCTGAAAAGTAACGCGTTACAGTTACAGATACTCAAAAAGTAACGAATCGTTACTTTGCAGTTACTTTCTTGCAATAAAAATAAAAATATCAACTCTGCGTTTGAATTATAAGGTGTCGATAAAAGCGTTCATGTGCAAATGCAAGACCTAATGCGATCTGTAGAGGTTTAACAAGTATAAAGTAACCATTAATGTAACTATTAAATTAGTTACTAGTTATCGAAAAAATGTAACTGAGTTAAGTTACAGTTACAGATGGAGAGAAAGTAACGAAGTTAAGTTAGAGTTACCAAAAAAAAAAGTAACTGTAACTGTAACTTCGTTACAAGTAACGAATTACTTCCCAACCCTGTCAAAAACCTTCTAGATGAAGTGTTGGTTTTTTTTTATTTCGGGAGGTGTAACGTATACGTTAACACCGTGCTTCAAAGGGTTAATTTACGAACGATGGATTGACGAGAATCCTTGACGAACGAGGACGTTCTATTCGAACCACCCCACGCGATTTCTCGCACATAAATCATCTTCTTTTCCTCCCCCGAAAATTTGAAGATACATGTCGAGATAGCAGTTGCCAACTTCGGATCGAGGCTTCTCGCTATCGGGAATTAATCCGTAAACGCTCAACGGAAGATTGATGAAAATCCTTGACGAACGGGGACGCGTTCTATTCAGACCATTCCATTCGGTTCTTCGAACATAAATTGTTTTCTCCTTTCCTTCGAAAATTATGGCGTGAACGTACACATCGGAGTAGACAATTTAATTGTACATATTGCGTGTTGTGCTTGAGATTTTCAAATGATTTTCAAGGATGGATACTTGTTTAAAAGTTCCTATCTCTGTCGCGCGTTTTTCCTTAAAAACAAAGGCTCGACAGCGACGTTCATTGCATAATCTTTGCAAAGATCGCGCGCGAGACCATCGCTACTTGCATTGTATCAGTACGTGAGAAGAAGTCTATCGTCCACGCTGGCGTTAAGACTGGTATTGTCGTCGCTGTTGCACGTTGAATTGAAAACGACAGTGAATAGCTCGCGCCTCGCAGCCTCGATGGATCCCGAGATATCCAAGTGCGCGTGCACAAAAGTAACCCGGAATATATGTGCACTTTCGATATTTTATTGCGATATTCGTGTTATTCTTGATCAATCGAGTCTTTTCCTCTACTCGAGTAACAACACCCTCAGAACGGATTTCTGTTACCGAGACAAAAAATATTCTTGACGCATTTCTCACAACCTCATTTAGTGTAAAAATAAGACAATATCAAAATAAAATCAATAATTCTTATTCTCCTCTATCGAATTAAAAAAAAGATTGACTTGCTACATCGAGACAAGAGTAACTTTATATATTCTTGCGTTTAGAATAAATTTTCCCTCCATCTTACAACGCACGAAGTTGGCGCCACGATATTCGACGAAAGGCGACACATACTATTATTTTATTCTAGATTTTAGAATTTTTCATTTCAGATTAAAATATTCCTTTCTCTGTAATAAATATGGCGCTATATCGGCCCTACTTTATGATACAAGTGTAGGAGCATTGGATCTGGAAATTTTTTCTGTGGGTGAAGACACTGGCGATAATACAAGCACATGGGGGCTAATCAGTTGCAACTCGAGACGTTGCGAAAACCTGTTACAGCGAGATGCAATTCTGATTTTATTATAAATTAAATAAATAAAAACACACGTATAAATATAAAATAAAAATATATAAATGTGTAAACACAAATATTTTCGATATCGAACAACTTGGTCTAGTCATTTATTTTTATACCGCATAGAATTCATTTAAAACGTAAATAAAAAGGAAAGCACAATCTATAAAGACAAATACGTATATTTTTTGCGATTGTTTCCAACAGCAGGCACTTTAAATTCCCATCTTGCTCTTTAGGTGGTTGTTTCAAAATCGCGACGAGACCGAAGTCGAGAAAGGAAAATCGCTTACAGCCCTGACCAGGATGACCGATAACACGTGCGTGAACCAGTTTCAACGAGCATTGTCTCTTTTCTTCTTCTTTTTTTTGGTGTGTGTTTTACGCGCGATCGCGGCGTAACGCGAAAACGGTTGCATATTAATGAATAGTCGAGTTAACGTTACCGCGATGTGCACCGCCGGCGTTGCGAACGCGTGTTTCTGGCACGGACTCTGCATCATCGGCCCGGTCGACACGAGGCTTGTAACAACTCGACCGCGGATTTGCATAGATATTGGCAGATCGGCCTGCCGGAGGAGCGGAAGGCTGGTTGCGCATGATTGCGGTTTCTAAACGGTTCCCGCGGACAGATCGAATCCAATAAAGGCGCTAAATCACATGTGCGCCGCGAAAATATTGCGAGGCATAGTCGTTCGCGGAAATGAAATCGAAATATTGCGAGGCGGTGGCGATCGCTCGCAAGAACGAGCGTAATAACAATCGGTTTAACCCTTTGAAGCATGGTGGTAACCCACGTTACCACCTCGACTTCTTTACTTTTTGGCCATTTAATCTCTAGTTAACGCATTTAGGTCGGGTTTTTTGCATTTTTGGGGTATCTTAGCAATAAAAGAACTTTTCTTGAGTAAAGTAATATTTTTTTGATTAAGATATTTTTTTATCAGTGTAGCATAGTTGAATTACAGTTGAATGATGTTATTCTTTTAAATTTTGAATTCCGCCATCTTGAATTGTGAAAATCTAATAACGGGTTCGCAATCAGCGACCCCAAAAACCCTTGTATACAAAGTTTCACAAAAAATGGTTGAATAGACAAATATATACTATATCAAAGGGTTAAAGAACTATTTCTACCATCCCGACGCTTCGCAATCACTTTGGCAAGTTTCACAGACGGCGAAAAGCTTGTCGATGTATTATTGAAAACGGAAAAGTTAAGCAGCGTACGTCTTGTACCTCAACAAAGCTATCGCCTTTCCGTTTTATTATAAGCTACCTATTGTGTAGCTGATGAAAACGTCATTACCGACGTCTTCCGCAATATCGAATCGGATTTAAGATAATCTCTTCGATTACTCGAGAGAAAGGCTCGACGGTTAAATGTATTTAAAAAAAAAAAGAAAGTGCACGAATAGCGTATAAGAGATCGCGAAAGTCTTTTATAGACCGAGAAGCGATTAGCATGCGTACTATTTAATTAACATCTGCGAATGGAAAATCACGACTTTACGAACACCGTCGTAATTTTTAAATCGCTTCCTGGAGATCCAGATACGGGATTTATATAATGTCCTCCGCCTAATCGTGAAACTCGGGTGCTAAAAGAAATTTTCTTTTTCGAAACGGATTTCGAACGCGTTTTATGGAGAGACATAAAGTATATATATCGTACACTTTGCATGCGAATTAGTGTCGATTATTTTTAAGCGCAATCCGTCGGTGGCTGCGAGGAAGCGGAAGATCGAACGGACATTTCCGTCAATCACCAAGCGTTCCTTGTTATTCTCGCGATATCGCGTCGCGCTAATGAAAATTTATAGAGCGCAGTAATTGCGGTAATGGAGCTCATCGAGGAAAGCATGTTCGACCGCGTGCCACGCTAATTGCACTCCGCTACCGTTCTAATGTTTGGAAACGTTTTTTCACACGCTGGATTTCACGTATCTCTCGTAAATCGCGCGGTAACGATATTGAAATATCTGCAAATCGTATTGTAGAATGTATAGAAGAAAGTCTCCGATTATGAGATAGACATTCTAATCCAGGGTTGGCTGGAAAAATCCAGGTGGTGGGAAAAACCATGGTAAATTCCAATTTTCACCGTTCCGGACTTTATCCAATGGAATAAATTGACAAAACTTATAAAAATAACTAATACTTAATTAAAATATATTTATATAAATATTAGCCAATTTTATAGTCTTTATAAAAAAAAGATGTTTGTTTTATAAATACTAAATCATATTAATCACTGTTTTAAAAAGAAACCAATATAAGTTTTTTAATCAAAAAAATAGTTTTATCAAAACTGCATGGTTTTTAATCAATTTTAGGTTTTTAACCTAACTAGACTTTCAACTTTCCCGCGGCAGCAGAATTTTCGCATATACGTTTCTCTCTCGAATGAATTCGAGAATCGGAGCCCCAGTGATCAGTTGTCTGTATAGAAACTTGAGGAAAATTATATTCCAAAGGCCGAAGTTCTTCATATATTACACCATTATTTCGTCATACAAATTGATGTGTTCGCTTCTGGTTAAAAGCATTTATTAAACGTCCCAACAATTGCCTCGGGCATATCCCGTTTCGTTTGTTAAGCAATGTCAATTATCCGCAAGCGCTCATAAATTATTCGGAGACGGTATTCATTACCGTACTCGCGTAGTATCTTTTTATACACATGTAATTAACCGTTCATTATACGCGCTTCGGAATCATTACGCTTGTCTTACGGACAATTATAAAGACACGCGGAGTCGCACGTTACCGTTTTCATCGCACGTAGACAGCTTCGTCGTTCTTTCGTATTTGCATCAACGATTCGTTATATCCGGCGGACCGAGGCCACCTTTTCATCTAAAAAGAAACGCGAACCGATCGAGACGCGCGAATTTCGAGAGAAATTTTACTTGGCGAGCGGGCGAAGGTTGCTTTCGCAACAGCGACCGGTTAATAGCGGAAGCTTTCCGCAGTCGCGGTAATGAGGAGAGGAGGATTCAGACAGCGACACGGCTAAAGCAGCCAAGCACAAAGGCCATAATGGGCACAATGGCGGCGAAACAGAGACGAAAGGTCCAACGAGATGAAGTGGCTCCAACGAGATCCCGATCTCGCAAGCGCCTCCACCTTCCGCTGTCCTGTCGTCCCCACCGCCTCTGCCGCCCCCCCGTAGGATTACCCGAATGTCGGGTAGGGTATCGCCGACGGCATTCATCGCGCAGCATCGTCATACGCCGCGCAACACGGTACGCTCGCCACTATAGAATTGTATCAATGCGACTATCTAACCCTCTCCCTCGCAGCTGGAAATTTAATGAGTCCGCCATTCAGAGGAGACTATGTCGCGACTATGCGGCAGATTTACTATTGATCCCGCTCGTAGCACCGGCCAATAAAATCACAATGTAATATAGTATTCCTATTTCAAAGAGAGAGGAAGAGAGGGAGAGAGAGAGATCGCCGCAAGCGATGAGAATATCGGAGAGTTTTTTTCCAGCGAGAGCTATTTCTGGATATAATGAAATTTACTCTGCATTTTTAAGATCGATAAAAAGCTGGCAAACCTCGAAATGTACGGAACAATGCTTCCGCGTTTGGCCCGGGGCGATTGAACGCCAACTAATTCACTTAGGAGGGCGGGAACATGGACGGTAATGAACGAGAAAAAGCAACGTCCGAACCGACAAACGCGTTACAATTGGCTACGGCCAGCAGATCAACTCGAATTAAGCGCAATTACGCGAGGCGGATGATGTATAGGGTTTAATTGTCCTCAGTTTTGCCCGGCAAACGGATCGAACCACCCTTAAACTCGAGTACCGCCGTCCGTCCGTCGCGCCTCCTTTCAAGGTTGAACGTGTATCAGCTCCGATAAGCTGCACCTGTTACACCGTGTATTATCAAAATCTAATCGGTCCCATAGATCCCGGCTTCTAGTTTGTCCCGCTTCTAGTAGAGACTCCTGATTTCGTATGCGACATACGAGCCTGTGCGCGCGATATATATGGGGGAAAAAAACGGATGGTTTTTCCGATATTTTCCTTTCGGCATTACACACGGATGATATAACGGAGGTATAACGAGAAACTTTAAAGACACGGGAATAAAATATCTCGCGGGGGCCTGGAATATCGACAATATTGACAACGAATCTAAAATAGGAGTAGAACGCGCAATTTTTACAATAGCGTGTAGCATTATACGTCAAGTACTCGACGGTGAGCTTAAACTTACGCGTTCGTATATCGATACTGCACTTTCAAAGTATTGAAATATCTGGCTATAAAAATATAAGCTCGATACTTTCCTCTCGGGGAAAATTTTTCTACCGGAGGAACCACGAGTAACTTTCAATTGCTACTCGACATCATCTAAAATGACACGATTAGCCGCCGCAATCTTTATTTGCCGACATTTCACGCTTTGTATTATGAATTAGTCATTTTTCTATATCACTGATTAGGAATAAAATATAAACTCATGGCAATTCATGAGTTCTTTCTATATTCCTATAATTTTTCTATATTCCTAATTAAGAATAAATATCGTGGCAATTCACGAGTTCTACCCTACTTTCTTACGCAATATCTGTACATTTTACGTTTTATATTAATAATTAATTATAAATCATTTTTCTATATCACTGATTAAGAATAAAATGTAAACTCATGGCAATTCATGAGTTTTGCTCTATTTTCTTGCGTAACATCTGTACATTTTATGTTTTATACATATTATTAATTATTAATCATTATTCTATATCCCTAATTAAGAATAAATTGTGACAATTCACGAGTCGCACCCTACTTTCTTACGCAATGTCCAGACATTTTACGTTCTGAAGAATAAAATATGAAATCGTAGCGATTCACGGGTCCTACCCTTTCTCGCGTGATATCCAAACGACCGTTTGTTTTCCAATCTCGAGAATCTAAGCTTTGTCCCATGAATAGCGGAAAATCGCGATTTCGAAAAACGGGCGTGCACAAAGTCAAAGGAGGGCCGCGTGCAAAGGGAAGCGAGGCGACGACAGAACGAGAAACGCACCGCGGAGAGGGGCGTGTTCGCGGATACTCGAAGAAAGAGGGAGCCGCCAACGTGGGCCAGAGGGAGGAAGGACTCGTAATCGCCACGAAAAATACAGTCGTTCTCGGTCGGGCCGGGCGCAGGGGCGGGTGGGTGGAACAGGTCTTTGTTCGGAGGGGGCGAATTCTGTGGGGGCGCGGAAGGCTCGTGACACGACCAGCTGTTCGAATCCGGGGTCCGTCTGAACGCGCGCGAAGTTTATTGACACACTCCACTACGCCCGCGCGGCTGTTAACCGCCAATACGATTCCGCGCTGAAAATGCTCCGCGGGAAAAAGAGGAAGCGACCTTGAAGCTCGGTCCAGCGGCGTTCGGCCATTGTTTCATTTCAATTCTCTGGGCTGTTCTCTGGACTCGAGCGAGGTGACACGTCGCTTGTCGAATTACAAGATCGTGTACTACATGGCACGGTAACATGAATAAATCAAAATACAAAAGTTCAGCTGTTCGTCGTGAGTTTGTCGGATATACAGGGTGTCACGGATTAGGTGCCCGTCCGCTCGGGTGCAGCTAGAGCGGGTTAAACTGAAAAGGAAAGTTATGTACCATTTTGTAAAATTCGCAATAGCTTTCGAGTGATAAATAAAAACAACTGGGCGAATTGGGACGCTGGAGTGATTCTGCACCTTTGGCACCTTTTGCTCCTAGAACCATCAATTCGTGAAAACGTTTGGCTACCTAACCTGCAACTTATTCGAGTGAATAGATTTTTTGTTAGGCTTCTAAACTTAATTTCAATGATACCACGCTGTTCTCTGATTTAGTCCGATTAGTGGAACACTGTCGGTTCGTACACAAAAGCCACATAATTTGTATATCACATGTTTTCACGAATTGACATTTCTAGGAGCAAAAAGTGCCAAAAGTGCACAATTACTCCAGCATCCCCAGTTCACGGAAACATTTGTGTAATATACAAATTAAATGGCTTACGTGTACAGATCGCGAAAGCAGCTCAATTCCGGTTAAATGAAAGAACAATATGGCATCAATGAAACTAAGTTTGTAAGTCTATTAAAAAGTAATAGTGAACATTACACATATACAGTACATGTAGTACGTGTGTTGCTCATTATTATTTTTTATTAGACTTGCAAACTTGGTTTCAGTGATGCCATATTGTTCTTTTATTTAACCGGAAAGGCAAGCTGCTTTCGATCTGTACACGTAAGCCATTTAATTTGTATATTACATAAATGTTTCCACGAAACAGTTTTAAGTGCAAAAGGTGCAAAAGTGCAGAATCACTCCGGCATCCCCTTAATATCAGCCTACCGCTTTCCTCGCGCTTATTCGCACAGACGTTTTAATTAATTACTCGATAACTATTGGGAATTTTGCAAAATGGCACATGACTTTTCTTTCCAGCGTAACCCCCTCTACGTGTACACCGAGCGGATGGACACCTCATCCGTGACACCCTGTATAGGTGGCGAAACCGCGTCTCTCGCTTTTACATTTAGACATCTCTGAAGATCGGGCTCTTCGCGCGCTCGCAGCTTCGCAAATAAAGGGCGGCCGTGCTCGCCAGCTTGTGAAAACAGCTGGCTCGCGGTCCCGTGGAATAACAAAACGTTCCCGCAAAAAGCGGGAATCCACTTGCCTGCGTAAATATCTCTTAAAGTATCGCAGTCAGAATGAAATCCCGTTGGATCTAATTGCGATTTTCGGAGAAAGTCGGGCGATTTATTCGATCGGGCCGGAGGAAAAGAAAATTCGCTCAGAACCAACACCCCGGCTGATCCACCTACGACTAAATGTCACTTCCCCCGTCTTTTCTCTTTATCGTAGGAAGCCAATTGTTGAATCGCACGACCCTAGCTGTCGGACATAACTCCCGGCTAATCTATTTCCAACTAAATATCGTGTACTCTCCTCTTTCTTGTCGTAGAGGACAATGTTGAATTGTGTGCGCGGAATGGATTGACCCAGGCTATTGGTACACCCGACTGCGGCTGGAACTACGATTAATCGGGAAGGAGCGCGTAATCGCGGGGCGCAGATTAGAGCCAGGATCCGACGGGCCAGGATTATCGGCGCGCCTCGTTCTCGGGCGCGAGCGGAAGCGATCGCGTGGACAAAGAGAGAGAGACAGAGAAACGGTGCAAGAAAGAAAGGAGTTTTCGTAAAAGAGCAATGGTGCCTCTCCTCTCGTTTCTTCGACGCGTCCGTCATCCGTAAAGGCACGTCGGATTCCTCGGGGCAAAACGCGACTCGCGGGAATATCGACGGACATCCCGGGGCGTCCCAGTTCCAACCGGAGAAACGGGAGAGAAAGAGAGAGAGAGAGAGAAAGCGAGATCGGGCGTGCACGATGGGCACGCGGCGCACATATGCTTTTGACATTTCGCATCCGGTAGCGTCGTCGGTTAACGCCACCGATCGTATCGCACGCATCGGACGATAAGTCGGGCGCCGGGTTTGCGATAGCGACAGCGGCGCCGATAAGTCAATTAAAAGGCTCGACGCGCGAGACGCGGGGCGAATTTTCAGAGAGGATCCCCCGGCGAGCCCCGCGGAGAGGAGGCAGGAGAAACGTCGCGCGGTCTCGCACGCTTCTCGCGTACGCGCCCTCTCGCCCCGTCTCTCTCGCACCATCCGCCCGCGCGCTCTCTCTCTCGCTCGCTCGCTCGCTCCCTCTCGCTCGCTCGCCCGCTCAGTCGTCGCCAAACGGGTAGCGGTTATCTTACCTGCGTGCTTCTCCGTCTTCGGCGTGGAGGCCATCGTTGCCCGGTATGTCGTTCGCCGGCGACGTCGATCTCACTATCTCACCACTTCCGCGCACCGCCGCATCGTGTACCACGCACTGGAGGCTGCCGCGGCGTTTTCAGTCTGTTGTAAACCCGACGCGCATCGCTACATCTTCGTTTGTCGGCCATTTTTCGGGCGGGCGGGCGGGCGGGCAGGCGGGTTCGACGCGCGCGGCCGCGCGAGCCGCCATCGGGCGGCGAGGCCGCGAACCTGTCGGCGGGTGTCGCGGGGCTCTACTAATGGCGGACGCGCTGTCAGTCGCGTGACATCTCGCTCCTGCGCTCCGTAACGTGACGCGGACGGCACCCGGGTTGCACGCGGCCGAGACGACGGCGAACGGCCGTCGGGGCGGGCGTGAGCGCGCGCGCGCGCGCGTGGACGAGGCGCGAGAACGGGGACGCGAATGCGTTCGTTTTGCTGTGCGTCGCTCGCGCCTTGCCACCTGCCACCGTGCGCGGCGGCCGGCGGCGATTCCGCGCCACGGAAATCCCTCGTTGTCTCGTCTCGTCGCGACCGGAGGAGAGTGAGCGCGCGCGCGCGCGCGCACGCCGGTACAGCGCCGGGCAAGAGTCGCGCGGGCGGCGGTACAGTCCGCGTGCGGCGAGTCGACCACGCGCGTTCCCCCACCCCTCGCTCCGAGTTCGCGTCACTCCGGCGATCGTCGGGTGTTCGCGCGGGACATTTGAAACCGCGCGGCGCGACTCGCGACTCTCTCGTTTCCCCGCGAGAACGATCGTATGTATATAGATATCTTTGAGGATCGTGTTATGTGTAAAAAGAAACGAAATGAGAGCTCGATAGAAAACGTTAAACGGTCGGTCTCGCGCGCGCTCGCGGTTCTGGCTACGCTTGTACCTGGCGCGAGACACCACCGTGTCTCGTGATGACCGGTTAAGTCGCTCGTGTTCGATTATTGATACTCGTCCGGCGATTCTCGCTCGAGTTTGAAAGAGAAGCCGGTGTCGCGACGGAAGGCGGCACTCGCCGCGATAGAAATTAATTACTTTGACGCTCGTTGATAGGGGGAAAAGGATTATAGGCCGCGTGGACACCGAGACGCCGGTATGGGCAACTCCGCGTTGAAGCGGCACTACGAGACCGCGGAGAAGACCGCGACCCTGAAGCTGTCGCAGTGCAAGCTGGACAAGTTCCCGCGGAAGCTCCACGACCTGGCGCCGACGCTGCGCACCCTGGACCTGTCCGAGAACAGTTTCGTTACGCTGCCGAACGAGATCGGCGAGTTCGCGCAGCTGCGCCAGCTGAACCTGAACCACAACCGGCTGACCGGGCTGCCCGGCACGCTCGGCGCGCTCGAGAAACTCGAGGGCCTCAACTGCGCCATGAACCAGATGAGATCGATCCCGTCGTCGGTGGCGAGACTGAGCCACCTGAAGCAGGTCAATCTGTCCGACAATCAGATCTCCGACTTCCCGCTCATGTTCTGCGGCCTGCGGCACCTGGACGTCCTGGACCTGTCCAAGAATCGGCTCACGATCGTGCCGGACGCCGCCGCCGGCCTCCACGTCATCGAGCTCAATCTCAACCAGAATCAGATCGCCACCATCTCCGAGAAGCTGGCGGAGTGCCCGCGGCTCAAGACGCTGCGACTGGAGGAGAACTGCCTGCAGCTGAGCTCGGTGCCCCACAAGATCCTCAAGGATTCCAAGGTCTCGGTGCTGGCGCTCGAGGGGAATCTCTTCGAGATGAAGCAGTTCGCCGACCTGGACGGTTACGACACCTACATGGAACGCTACACGGCGGTCAAGAAGAAGATGTTCTAAAGAAGGGTTTTACCCGGAGAAAGAGAATACCTGATGTTTGTATACGTACGAAATTATTTCGCGGGTTTGCAGCGAAACTGCCAACGCGACGGATGGACGGCGTTCGAGAGATATTTAATCGTCAGGCACTCTTGCGTCGTCGATTTAGAAGAGTAAACGATCGGCGTACAGATATTTGAGAATATTTTAAAATTTATATAAGATTTACAAGGTCCCTGCAGTTTGGAGAGGTTTTCCTTTCGACATAAGTGTACGGTAAATCGAATTTTTTGTGAGATATAAATTATTACAGCAGCTCCGAGTCTGGACTGTCTGTATCTATAAATAATCGTGATTCGGAAATACACATCGATGTCTTTCTCGATAAACGTTCATGACCAAAGTATTAAATCGCTGATATTTCAAGGATACAACGTGTCTAAATTGTCCTATTTATCGAGATACTATTTTGTTGTCTGGCATAAGTCTGAATATCTATACGCACGAATATACACGCTTTAAAATATTCCAGTATATCGAATGTCTAATAGCGAGTTCGATTGCTTACACTAGTGCGCACTGAGTGCACACTAAGGGCTGTCAAATTTTATATTTAGCTTTGTCTTAAATACACGTTCAAAGAGTATTTAGCCAAAAAGATGATCCGCACGGATGTGGTACAGATCATTTTACTGGCTACAAAATATTTCAAGAGATATTTAAGACGATCCTTAAGGGGATCCTTAAGCCATCTTTTTTACCGACACAGTCAAATATAGTTCTTGCGTTTGTAATTCTTTTTATTAGCTCTTATGCACAAAATGATACCAGGATAAGTTGCGGACCGCGTAGCAGAACATTTTCATACTTAAATAAACTTTTTAAATAATTAAAGTTATGTAGCAATTGTCAAAGTGATAGTTTTAATTTCTCTTCGTTTATTTTTAATATTAAGACTGTTCCTGGTTTTGTCTTTATGCGTACTTTAATCGTGTGGAAAAATTTTGCAATTTTATAAAGCCAATTTCAAATTTAGTTAGAACTACGAATTGAAATTTTCAAATACCAATATCTTTTTTACTAGACTGAATGTTTCAAGTATGAAAACGTTCTGCTATGCGGTCCGCAACTTATCCTGGTATTATTTTGTGCATAAAAGCTAATAGAAAGAATTACAAGCGCAAAAAGTATATTTGACTGTGTCGGTAAAAAAGATGACTGAAGGATTCTCTTAAATATAAGAATTGACTGTAAACAGGCCTTAGTGTGCACTAGTGTAAGCAACCGAATTCGCTGCAAGGCCTATCAAGGCTGGTCTACAATACATGGAGTAAGCCTAAGAGCTGAAGTAGGAGTAAGAAATAAAATGGATTTATTTCCTTACTCCTACTCCTTACTCCAGCTTACTCCAGCTTACTCCATGTATTGTAGACCAGCCTTCACACAATAGAAAAGCACAGAAGATAGGCATAAGGAATAACACAGGCAACAGAAATAATTCGTTGGCAATAGGAGTGCTGTCCAATTATCTGCTTTTTGAAACCACATGCCTGTCCCAGAGTCTCGACTGTGATTAGTCAGGTACAGAGAATAGGGAACAGAAATCCAACGCGTCGGAAATTCTGTTCTTATTGCCTGTTCCTATTGTCTGTGCTTTCCTATCGTGTGATAGGCTTAAAAGAAATGTTTCGTTGTTTAATATATCTTATGTAAGCGCTTATCGATCGGAGTAATAATGATCGTCGAACGATGCATCGCTATCTATAGGCGTTCGATACAAGTATTGAACTTCGTTTAGCATTGTACACAAAATATTTTTCGTTTCAAATAAAGAAATGTTGTTTCTTGTAAAATTATATTTGATCGATATAATCTTCAAATCAGTATAACAATTACATTTTTTTTGCGAAAATGCGTAATTGTTTTGGCAAAACAGCAGCCGGTACTTGTTTCGGGTAAATTTAAATGCCCTTTCTTTGAAAACGTGATTTTTATAGCGCGCAGATAAAGTGAAATGTATTTTCGATTTTGCGGAATTTTTCACAATACGCTGGACACGCATGGGCATTTAAACTGCGACATGAAATTGAGGATCCAAGCTAATCGAAAAAGTATGCGCATTTTAAATTCTGACCATTCCTACCGAGAATAGAAATCAAATAATAATAAATTCGATGGAATATGACATCGAAATAAAAATAGAAATAGAATTAGATTGAAGCGATGCAACGCTGACAAACACAACGGGCTCAACTTTTTTTTTTTTTAACAACTCGAATACACGCCTGCGTTTTCGTAAATCACATCGAAGGCGTTTGCGTCAAAATACATTTCAAGAAACGTGTTTCTCGAACGGATACAGATTTTCCTCTGACGCGTATTGAATCGCGTGATACGACAACTGTTGACTGTTAATAACTGTATAACTTTTTTATACGAACGCAAGCGTACGCCGTGTCGCATTCGCACGATTGTAGAAATAATAAGATCATTGAACCTTCCTACGGTCAACTGCGCATTAACCTTCGGCCGAGCTGACGACCGTAAGAATTCTCGAAGTTACAATTTGCGCAAGGCAAAATGTCTTACCGGTGAGATCCTGCGTTATAATCGACATTTCCATATTTATTTAGCTCGAATATATATCTATTACATTATTTATATCGCTTAACGTGCAATATTATGCGGTTCGCTCACAAGTCCCTTTATTAAAATGTCGCGATCTCGCGACGTGTGCATTCTAACAACGACACCATTGTAGCTTTTTAAGTTTTGATACAATATACAAGCTTTAACGGTCAATCAGGATCATTAAAAATTTCCTTCCTACACGGAGGGAATTTTCTCTCAAAATTTATCCTGAAGATCGCGTGATCGTGAGACATGGCATTTTGAAGGGCTTTATAAAGGCCTGCGTCCATGCTAGAACTTGGTCCAAGTTCTAGTTTCAAGAAATGTGTAGCCAATCAACTTGCTGTTCCATAAAAGCTGCAAGTTGATTGGCTACACACTTTTCGGAATTAGAATTTGGACCAAGTTCATCGTGAACACAGGCCTTAAGAGTTTTTTGAAAGTTTACTAGTAAAATGTATGTAAACTTTCAAATAACTCTCACAAAATTCTCCAAGGTGGCGTGTTGTCCCACGATTACATGATTTTCAGGATAAATTAGGAGTATTTTAAGAGAAAATTCCGCGTATTAACGGACATTTTCAATGTTTAATATTGTATATTGTACATTTGTCCGACTTTTCTGCGAGAAACATTCAAGCGGGCGGCGATAGCAAAAGATGCAAAAAAATATACCAGAAGAAATTAACTCGATTTATTCTGCGTTCATCAATTGCATATTATTTTTCTTTTCCAGCTTTGTCAGCCGGAAGAGACTTGGGTCGTGCATTTTAGAATGTAGATGTGATTTTAATTTAATTTTAGTAACGAACCAGATTTATCTACAATTTATTTTCTATATATTTCAGGAATAACAACGGTAAAAGCGCCTTCGTTACCTACTGCAACATTAAAGCGTCGTAACGAATATCGTAAAAGGTCCTCTTTAAGGCGACGATGTGACACACGGCAAAGCTTCGTTAAAAATTTTGATACCTACATCCTGTACACTCTGTCACCCACTTTTACCGCATTGTCCGATCAGAGATTCACGACGGTTCTTACGTACATTCACCGTGGCCGCGTTTTATGAAATTTTGCCTGCGTCAGAATTAATTCGCGCAGTGGCCGTTTATTGAGCCGGAATTAATTCCTCCCATTTGAATCCACTTTTCCCCTTAATCCTCTAAATTTTCATAATTAATTATATCAAAGAGCATGAAAAGAAGCGCGGTATGCCCGCTCGTTCCCAACTTGGTCGACAAAATTTTGTGAATCGAGGACTCCGTATTTTTAATTTCGTTTAAATCGATAAAATACGTACATCACGAGTTACCAAATGTATATTTATCTCACTTAAGAGCACACGTTTCGACCGTTTCTAGTATTATTATGTATAATTACGATGCATTTGTGCGCGGTTTTATTAGAGAAATTGTGCATAATTGTATGTAATCTTATTTCAGAGTTACAAAAGGAAATAAATCGTGTATTTATTTTTATTCCGTGTCAATTGATGTCAACCATCGATCTTTCCAGAATTGTTAATTATAGATGTGTCGACAGCGTCGTTAATGAATGTTGCACTTATTTTTAGGAAAAATACCCTCCCAAAAACAACGGCGAGTTTGGTTTCAAACCTTTAGCGTAACACATTTCGAGTATCAGTTATTATTATATAAGTTGAAAGTCGAAAATGCGTTGAATGAGATTTAAAACAAAGTTTTTTTTTATCGTAACTTCCTAGGCTAGAATTTTCCGTTCGCCAACACGTGAGTAAAATAGTTAAATCATCTCGTTGTAGATACTTCAGCTCCTTGTAGAGAGATTGAATAGCCGATTTTAAAGCATGTTCGGAATTCAATCTCTAATCAGTCCGAAGGTAAAATAAGACAACATGAGAGGTGTGTAATGAACGGGCAAAAATATGTAATGTTACTCATAATCGAAGAGCGCAATTTTACGTGTAATAAATGTTCGTAAAAGAAATCGGGCGTTATCGAGATTTCTTTAAAGTTGGCAGATAAATCGCGAACGTGACTATAAAAGATTAGTATGTGAACAGTTTGCCAGCAGATTCGAGCAAAATATCGCGGCAGATTGGCATCAACTGTATTCGTATTAGACACGTGTTCTGCGCGAAGAATTTTCATTTCTTTATCTTGAACATTATGTAATTATGAGACAGCACGGCATTTCGAAAAACTTTACGAGAGCTTCTTAAAATCTTACGATACCACCAAATTTTACTAGTAAAATGCTTAAAATATCCAAAAAAGTTGGACTTACCGACCCGATGCGCAGCAGCGGAGTTTACGTTGATTCTGCAACATAAATATGAAATTTATATTATAAAAATGTTCAAGAAAGCTAATACTGCAAACTTTTTATGCGGTTAGATGTTTAAACGATTGTTGCGCGAAAGATGTTCCGTAAAAGAACTTCACGAAATAACAAACTTTTATAAAACTTCAAATTACTTCTCTTTTTTCAATTATTATTTTTCATTGTGGTAAAGTAAAATGATAAACAGGAGGTAGATGAATTTTACTCGAGATAAAAAATATTTACCTTAAAGTTGCTCCGCCGGTGCCTGATGCCTATCCTCGGCCTCCTCCTCCACTCGGGCTGTCCTCTGGCACACTCGCGGAGACGATCTTTCGCGCGACTTTACACTCCCGATTGCAAAGCCCACGTGAAAGTGTTAACTGTTCCGGCAAGTTCGCCTCCACTTCGAGTCGACGAGTATTATACTCCAAATCTCAGAAGTGTGGCCATCGGATATTTCACGAATACTGTCAAATGGGCTTTGAGAAAGTCTTTAGTTCGATTATCAAACGGCACTCCCGAACGCGACGAAAGTGGAAACTTTATGTTATATACGCGCACTTTTGTACACATAATAATTGTTAGAGAGATTATTTTACCCGACGACTCGTGTATTACCTCGCGCTTTTCATCTAAAAGTGACAAATCCCAGCAAACTTGGTGTTTAACACATGACTGTCATATTACATTTGCACTGATGTCATGTAATCGTTACTTTGGTGTTTGCTGGGATGTTTCACTTAAACCGATGAAAATTTCTAAGCACGGCGTAAGAGAGATTTAAATAACCCTCGTACGAGACGATCGCGTCACGAGGAGCGACGCGAAGACGCGCGGAACACCCGCCTCGCTCGACTGAACCGCGACAAATAATTCGGTACAATAGACTGTTTTCGACCGAGGTGTTCGCGGTGCTACGTCATTTCTTGGAACCAAGGCCGCGGCGCTCTGTTTTTTGACCGAGTTGTTTACATCGCTACGTCATTTCTCGGAATCGACGGTCGGTCTACGGCGCTCGGCACAAAAACGAAGTCACGCCGTACGCCGTACGGATTATTTACGCGGCGACGGTCGAACGAGTCGGTGGCCCGCGCCGCTCCGAATATCATATTGTTCTTTCTTGATACGCGTTCGCAACAAGTGCGGGAAGAAACCGCGATCGCTCTCTGCGAATAATCAGCGTGGGTGCAAACTCATGGAGCGAAACGGCGTACGCAGAAAATCGCGGAACGAGAGCTTTGACCAATCACGAAAACAGCGGAACGCTCGTGATTGGTCAAGGCTATTTTCGTGATTGGTCAAGGCTATTTTCGTGATTGGTCAAAGCTCTCGTATCGCGAATTTCTACGTCCGCCGTTTCGCTCCATGAGCTCGCACCCTCGCTGATTATTCGCAGAGAGCGATCGCGGTTTCTTCCCGCACTTGTCGCGTTAATGATTAATTATATTGTAACATTTACTATAATTGATCGTTTAAATTTATACATCGGCGATTTCTGTTGATTAAAAGTCGTACCGTCGAATAAATTTACAAACGAATACCGAGTGCAAATAGTAACATCGTGCAATCGTATATTTTTCGTGTTTCCTTTCCTGTCGCGTGTGATTAATACTGAGGTGTTATACAAAGTGCCACGAAGTCTTGTTCATCCCACGAGGTTTGGTCAATCATGCCACGAAACGTAAGTACACATTCGATATGAGATTGATTACGAGAAATTAAATCTGACTAATTCCACTTTACATTTGATAGAAAATTCGGTAATACTGAATTTATTTCATGACCGCAACTTTTCATGGTATCTGTCTTGCAATATCGGAGTTTATTGTCGACGTTTTCTTTGCCAGTGCTAAATTACAAACAATATTATTTCACTAGAACTGGTTGAAATTTTATTTCTCATATCATAAGTTATTTAATATTATAGAAGAAAAATACCAGAAATTACCGAATTTCGCCTCTTCTTTCGACAGGAGTAAAGCCAGCGACACATGGTAATATTTTTTTCTACTGAATTGCCTGCTAGCGCCTTTTCTGGCAGAACCAATCAGGATTCTACGTGATGGGTCAGACGAGTTAAGATTGCATCCTGATTGGCTCTCACCAGCCAACAAAGGTGCACGCCAAGCAAGCCAGCAAGCAAAAATAAGCATCGTGTGCCACTGACTTTAAGCCAGCAGACATTTTTTTTCTTGCTTGCAATCTAGTAAATTACTATAATTGCACTACTCAGCACTCAGGATTTCTAGTAATTTACTAAATCGCAAGCAGCCCAGCAAGAAAATAGCATCGTGTGGCTTCAACTAAATTTCGGCTAACTTCCGAGTCAATACATATTTAATTAAAACTATCTGAATTACTCATAAACCTTTTTAATCACACTTCATAACTCTTCGTACAAAATATAAACGATTGCAAATAGGAGTAATTAAAATCTACGTTTATTTCCGGTCAAGTGTGAGCGAATCATTGCATCTTATTGGCAGATTTGTTTCTGCCAACAGTAAATTTCTATGATTCTTGCAACTGTTAGTTTTCGACAGGTTGGACTCTGAAAGCGTGAGACGCAGACGAGACACGTGGTTTAAGGTTTCGCAATTCGTTCGACGTCGCTGCTGAACGGCCGTCGGCGATGAAGGGCCGCCGAGGAAAATCGCATCGAGCGATTTTGCAATTCCACGATATGGATAAGAGTGCATTGTTATGGAAGACGTACTGCTCGAGCGTTTGAGATGTTAGCGTTACGCGCGGGCGACGCGGTCGGCGGGGGTGATCGTTCCTTAAATCATAATTCCGACCGCTCGCATTTGTCACGCTACTCCCGAGTGCGTGAACGACCGAAATATCGATTGTTTATGTTATGTCTGTATCGCAACAAGAGGCAAATGACGATCAGCGCCGGCCATTTTGAATCGAGAGCCACGCGCCGAACTGGGCACCTAGCACGGGAAGTGTTCGGAGTCGTGCAATTTTTTCCAAGGTTTCTATTGCGTTTTCTCGGGAAAACGGAATTATTCCGATCGGAATCCATTCCGCTGGGCACCTCTATCGTGGGAACATTCGACATAAATTTGGTCAATATGACATCAAATTGACATTATCCTGACTTTTTGTTCTCCTTGGGTGATAAATATTGTTCTTCTTACAAAATGACTGAAATGCGCGTAAATTGTTGAAATTACTCTCTTTTACCTCGAACAGCTGCGATAGTTCGAACATATTTTTGAAAAAATGTAAAATATTTGCAAACGTGATATTAAATTTTGATCGGTTTGTCAATTTTAACGCCATGGCCGTCAGTGTTGAAAAGTGAGAGGTCGACATATTTGGTGTAAAATCGACGAGACTGCGAAACGCCGCTCTTGCTCTATTGCAACATTTTACGATGCATATTGTAACTGTGGCAACAAGACGCTAAATTTTAATCGCAACTATCCATCAGTACTAAACAAACAGAATAAAAGAATTGTCTATATCGATACCATTCAACATAATATTGATACAACTACTGATACATTCCAGAGGATAAGTCTCAAACGAATTTCAAGTATGAAGGCGCGATCGTTTCCACGGAGACACGAGGTTGCCTCGACGCCGTCCCGAGACGAGGGGGCACCGCCGCGGCCCCGTCACGTCCCTGGGCGCCCCGCAGTGTCGCCCCACGGCGGCGCGCTTGAGCCGCGTAGTGGCCCAGCAAGTGTTTCCCCGAACATGGCGGACGGTGCTCGTTCGAATTTCCATGGGACACAATGAACGTGCGCCGAGCTCGCCGCGGTGATGCCGATAACTGAGGGCGTGTCGTGATCGTGCAGTCGGCCTACGTGGGTGCCCGGGGCATCGTCGTGATCGGCGCGGCAGCGCGATACGGAGGCAGCGGAGCGAGGCTTTTGCCGCCGTCGTGTCGCCGCGAGTGCGCCGAGCGAGCGAGCGCGAGCGAGAGCCGACCGTGGCGGGGCCCCCCCCATGGTTAGGTTGCTGTTGGATGTCTGACCGGAGCCGGAAGATGAGGCCCGAACGTAGCAGCGCGTGATTCCCACGGCCGAGACGCTGAGGTACGACCGCGCCGACCCGACACGGCCCGACGAGGCGCCGCGCGCGCGCCGCCGCCGGGTTTATTTACGACGCCGCGGGGCGTACGGGACGGCCCGCGCGCCCGGGAGCATCGCCGCGAGTCGCCGCCCCGCTGCCAGAAGCCGATCGGGGCCCCTGGGGGTTGACGGTTCCTCTGCTTCTCCGTCTCCTCACCCTTTGCTCTTTACCTCGCTCTCTCTCTCCCTCTCCCCCTCTCGTTCTCTCTTTCCCTCTTTCCCTCTTCCTCTTCTTCTTTCTCCCTGTTTCCATCCGTCCTCGTTGGATTGATCGGCCCGACGCGGGGGATCGCCCGCGCGCCCGGAGAAGAGCGAGGAGGATCGCCGGGCGTCGCGAGAACACGCGAACGCCCGCGACCACGTCGTGCGACTCCGAGGGACGCCGCGCTCTCTCCCTCGGCGGCGAGAGTGAGTGCGCCGGACTGTTTTTTTAATGAGACGCCGATCATATGATCGCGCGCGACCGCATACCCGTGCCTCCAATTGTGCAACAACGTCTCGCCCGTAGCTGGGCGACGGACGACGCGCGGCCAAGTCCCCCTCGAGCGCGCGTCACCTCGCACGTTGCGTTGCCGCGGACGCTCCCCTGGCGTCCGAGGCGACGATGCGAACCGAGTCGCGTGTCGTCTCGTCGACTGCCCTCGAGAGCTTACCCCCCCCCCCGAGAGCGCGGTTTGCGTACGAGATCTTGACCGTCCTGTATTCTAGGGCCGTACGGGAATTCTGCGGCTTGCTGCCGAGGCTTCTCGGTAACCAGCGAGAAACCATGAAAAGCCGTGTCCCCTTCGAGGATTGTCCTCGCCGTTGGATGCCGCTGGTTGACGATACCGAGAAGCGTCGCTAGCAACGTTACAGAATCCCCGCACTGGTCTACGATACACTAGGTAAGCCTGGAGCAAGGAAATCTATTTCATCTCTCGCTCCTGCTTGAGCTCTTGCGTTTACTTTCGGCGAATCGAAGCTTGTGCCACCGATATTTCGCCCTTATTTCAGTTTCTTTACGGCGAAAGGTTATGATTCTCCTGCGCTTAAGGTCACTATTGCATTTGTCGCACGACACATGCTTTAAGCGCGTTGACTGGCTACAAGCTAGAAAATTTTTAGCTTGTAGCCAGAAAAAAAAAGCTAAAAAATTTCTAGATCTTGGAGAATTTTCCTATCCTGGAGCCAATCGACACGCTTGCCGCTCGACAAGTGTAACACAAATCTGATTTGCTGCAGGCTTGCTCCATTTGCGGTAGACTAGGCCTTCGATTTTTGTTTGATGTGTAGGTTAGCGTGCAGTGGCCGAAAACGTGTTCGCTCCCTCTGCCTTTTCGCATCGTGGCGTGATAGAAAACAATTGCAAACTTATCTCTCATGCTATCGCGTATATTAGTTAAGAGATTCGGTAAGAGAATAGTAGAGAAGATTAGTAATTATTTGTCGTGTATTTTCTCACATTTAAGTCACCGACAGGGAGTTTGCAGGGAGTTATTCGTATTCCTTATTGCTGCAGCTGCGACAAGCTCGATCTAGCTTCTAGTAGGTGTACGCTCGATCACGCTTGATTGTAATAGTTGTCTTGTGTTTCAGAAACAGGGTAGAAAATGTCAGAGCCTGAGGAAAGTCTGGCGGCGCCCGATAGTACCACAAGGGAACAGCGGGTTGGCTTCTCTCACGGAGACGATGTTCTTCAGCACAGAGATGGCAAATATTACCTTGGTACAGTTGTCGAGGTACGAACGAGCCCTGTATTCCCCATCTGGCAGCGCTCGGTGTTACGCCAACACTGAAATTCTTTCTGTTGCGCAGGTGGACTTGGCAGGGGAGAGATGTCTTGTCAACTTTCTGGACAACACATCTTCCTGGTCGTCGTTTAAAGAGCTGGCA
Source organism: Vollenhovia emeryi (assembly GCF_000949405.1). Classification (NCBI taxonomy): domain Eukaryota; kingdom Metazoa; phylum Arthropoda; class Insecta; order Hymenoptera; family Formicidae; genus Vollenhovia; species Vollenhovia emeryi. The sequence continues at coordinate 1,021,950 of NW_011967180.1, read as the reverse complement.
AAATTGGCTATGCCAGACTCGGATGTTATGTGTGTCCTCTGCAAAAAGTCTCAGCCTAAGACCGACAATGACATTGTTGTCTGCGACAAATGTGGCCGTGGCTATCACCAAATGTGTCACCAGGTGCGCATCAGAATACTTATTCGATATACTGAGATCGTAGAAATAAGTTATACGTCAGAAACTGACGGAGACGTGAAGTACGGTTTAATAAATGAAGAACATAACATGCGTTTGCAGCCCGAAATACCAAAACCAGAGCCAGGTAAAGATAGTCACTGGATATGTAAAAGATGCACAGATAGCCAGCCACGTACGCGTGAATCTTGCGAGCCGAAAAACTCCATGGTTAAAGCAAGCATCAGAAAGGTTTGCAGCGGCAGGGACCAACCTCAACCACCACCAGATGACATGACAAAATTGCCATATGATGTAAGAATTGGATATAAAATATATATTGTTAATAATTTGTACAATTATGTTTTATACGTGTCGGAGAGCGTGCCGGAAATTTGTGAAGATAGATTGCGTAACATATTTTCATCCCGATGTAATTAATTTCAGCCCGATATGCTAAGTTGGGATCATCATCACAGAGTGAACGCCGAACAAATTTATTGTTACTGTGGACTTAATGGCGAATGGTATGCACAGATGTTACAGTGCGGTCGTTGTAAGCAATGGTTTCATGAAAAGTGCATCAGGTGCTTAACTTATCCCTTGTACAGTGGTGATAGGTAAGTACAAGTACTAAAATGGTAAAGGAGTCAAGTTCAATTTGAATGTAGATTCGAACGAGCACAAGTTTTTATTGAACTATCCCTAACGAGCGAGTTAGCGTTGCTACATCGTACTTTAGTCTTTAATGCTCGAATTAGCCTTTTGTAAAATCAGGGTATACAAGAGCGCGAGAAGGAAACTTGAGATCCACAAACTACGAATCGATTGCTTTCGTATAGAGTCACGCGTTGTCTCATACAAATTTTCTTTATCTCTCCACGAGGGGTAAACCGCTGAGAGCATTGTGGTGTACAGATTCACGGCACTACTGGGCATTACTAGGCATTTTTTTGGGCATTAGTTTGAACATTAGCCCACGCTGAGGCGAATTATAAAGATAAAACAAGATAAATAAGACAAAGTAATGCCCACTGGGTATTGGTATACATGATTTCGATCAGCGGTTCGCCCCTCGTCTCTCCGTCTCTCTACAATTTTATGTAGTTGAATTATTAATCGTTTTTACAGATTTTATGTATTTGTTTGTTCAATGTGCAATCATGGGAAAGAATTTGTTCGGCGTTTAGAAATGAAGTGGGTAGATCTGGTGCACCTGATGTTGTACAATCTGACTGTTTATAACGCTAAAAAGTATTACGACTTCGACACCGTTATTATACCTTACGCGAATGACAACTGGTTGACCCTGCAGCTTCCACCGCGGGTAAGAGTGGTCGACACGTACAAATTTGCAGCGTACAAAACATTGTGGTCGTAATATTTGGTAATCACAGTTCGTAATACTGTGTGCATACTTTTAGATTAGAGATGTCAGTGTTGAAGTACGCAGAGAATCAATATTGACAGTGTTGACGAACAATAGAAACAGGTTCAAGTGCGGTAAGGAAATCAAGAAGCGCACCACAATATGGGGTCTCCGTACCAGACTGCCGCCACCTTCTCCATTTATCAGCCTTCCAGTATCCGGCGAGATAGACGATTCTGTGTTACGCAGATGTTGGGCTGGTAATAAAAGACTGCAATACCTTCCACCACCAACAGGGTTAGTGTGACGCGCCTATCGTAGATGCACGATATAGAACTAATTATTAATTTTCAGCACATGTGCAAATTGCAATGTTAAACTTGAATATTTCAGCCCGGTAAGTTTGCCAGAAAGTACAAAACAATTGATTGCGTTGAAACAAAAGGTGGCAGAGGATGTTGAAATTCCTGTCAGTCCTACACACTTGGTAATGCGGGGTACGCTTTATCAAAATTCGGAAGCAGAACAAAGTTCGTGTCCAAGTCCACCTCCATTAACAGAATCCAGTCAATCAATAGAATCGTTAAGAAGCAGGTATGTCATTCTTCATGCACATATTCATTTACGATTCGTTGGACTTTCTCGAAGGCAATGTAGATTTTTAACACACGTATTGATTTGTTTATATGAAAACAAAATGTATACTATATTATATTAATTTTTGCAGATATTGCAGTATAGGCGGCGGTTTTGTAAAAAAATCATTCCCATTTCCTAAGTTGAGTGTACACAAAAGAATTCGTCGTCTACTAGCATTAGGCAATTCACGGAAAAGAATGCTACGTAAACAGAAGAAAAGGGAGAAAGCGTGTGGAGATAGTACGAAGGAAATATCGTTAGAAGACCGAGAAGCGAGATACAGGAAAGCAAGAATATTATTGAAAAATGCCATTGCCAAGGTAAAGGAAAGGAAGGTAAGATCACATGTGCATTAAACGCACGATAAAAAAAAACCAAGACGATAGTCACTCGACCTCATCTGTCCTCGGGAGAAATAAAAGATCGAGTATCGCGTCATATCTTTGAATATGCGCAATGTATTGTGCCCGATGTACAAGAGAAATAAGCGTCATCTTTTTTTCCCCATTAATGCAGAGCAAACCACAGAGCTCGGAGGCGTCCGATTTACCTCCGACACCACCAACCTCCGTTTCCGGACCGCCGACACCGCCAGCTGCAACGTCGGGCATATCCGAGCTGTCTGTGCCTAGTTCTGTGGATCTTATGCATCCTCTGCCACCTTCGACGCCGGCGGACACGAGTGGCGACGAGACCAGTTCGAGAGGAACCCTCGATTCTTTTATTCCACCACCCAAAGATTTCGAGGGGAAGAATAATCCGTTCAGTGATTTAGTGGGCACACCCTGTAGCCTTAATCAAGTAAACTCGAGTACGCCGTTACCCTACAACCAGTGCCCCATCACGTTGCCTCTGCCACTGACGCCTGTGATCTCGCAACCGCCGGTGGTGCGTCCGGCCAAGAGGCAGTTATCGGAGAAGGATATTATCGTTGACAGAAACGGACAGGTGAAGCGTAGAAGGCAGCATCGGCGGGGACGTCCGCCCATCCAGCAGCAAGTCCAGCAACAATTTCAGCACACCGCTAGCAAGACGGCGGCTATTCTACCGGCTCGTAATAACGAAGTTAAAAGTGAATTTGCCAGGAATTTAAGAAGTTCATTTAATGGTGCCTCGAGCAGTGCAAGTAGTCAAATTGGGAATTGTGTGGATTATGCCTTAAATGGTAGGAGGTTGAGACAGCGGCAAAGTAATGATAAATTACCTCCTCCCGATCCGCAACCGCAAAGAAAGAGCAGCCTGTCTTCATCCCCAAAGTGTTCGCCTGTGAAGCAAAGTGCGCCCGACATATCTCTGGATGATCTAAAATCGTCGGTGAATATTTACTTCGGTGCGGCTAATAGAATAGCCGCTGGTGAAAAGTTTGCTATGAAAGCGAAGAGGATAGGGCCGAACGGTCAGATGCAGTACCTCATCGAATGGGAGGGACTCAATACTTAACGGTAAATAATCCGCTTACTACGAATACATTGCAATCGTATACAAATTTTTAAGTTGAGATCAAGCGTAAGGCATCCTGTAATCAATCTTCTCGATTTGCTTTTACAGCGAAATGATTGTGATCGATTGTTTTGCGTTACATGCACTGCCACTTGTTACGTACATTTCATTAAAATGTATGTATTTATCGGCGTAGAATATGTGAGTGTTCTTGTAAACGTATGTTTCTCATTTCAGTCTTGCGCGACATTTTTATTACGCTTATGATAGACATTATTGTTAGACAATGAATTCATCGTCCCATTTAGAATAAAATTGACTTATCGAATGTGTGTGTATCAAATTATGTTGCTCGACGATCTTTTTTTTTACGTTCATCTATTTTTAATCTATTTTTTTTATTTTAATAGAAACAAAGTATACGATACACGTTGATTCTCTCGTACACTTATCACCGCTCACACACATGTACATCTGAAACGAATACACACACCGAAATGCTCGTTTGGAAAAAAAAAACGTTTGCAAGAACAACCGGATGTATTGCTTGTAATCTGTAAATAGTGTAGCATAGTAGACTTGCGGAAGTGATCGAAGTAATCCACGCGAGAACAGTCCCATGTGACTTGCATTCATCTACAGAAAGATTGGCCAATCGTCTTCTCTAAGTATCACGGACAAACCATGAGTATGAATCAACAAGAAAAAAAGAACCGAGTCGAACCAGATACTTGTTCCTCTTACTTGTGCTAACGTACTAGCGAATGTTAGTGGTTAGCGGTAAAGAGTAAAGCAAAGCAGACATCCTGCAAAGGTTATTTTTCAATACACTCGTAGAGGTAATCGTCGCCTTCTGTAACTTCATTGTCTTGGGTCGCAATTCCGCTTGTTCTTTCGGTGGTCAATGACACGACGCAAATCAAAAATTCTCAATAAAGGAACTCGACTTTTACGCTCGCGAATCAATTTGCATGACATTGAATGCATTAAAGGGACGCAATTGTAATATAATATAATCGTACGGATCAGACGCAAGTCAGTTGTATTTGAGACGATGAAGGTACAGATTTAGCATTGCTCATTATTATACAAGACTAAGAGAAAACGGCACATCTGTCTCGTACCATTTGAAATTAAACGAACGGCGCACTGAATATGTAAGTAATTGGCCAAGTTATCTGTGCAAAAATAATACCGTAAATATGGACTACTCGAAAAACTGTGTTATCAGGCATACGATACGTGAGCTCATTATTGTGTAGCTGTGCACTGTAAAAAAAACGATCTTCATGCGTTAAAAACTAGAAGCTAAATTACTATTGTACATAAAAATAGGTTGGTATCTAAACTGTCATGTAACGCAGTTAGATACTAGTAGTCGGTAATTGTAACAGTCTCGCAAATTACCTTACAATAATTTTTGATACAGATTATTTTATACGACTCTGGACCCTGCTGGGATTATTGCGTAAGAAGCATTTTGTACCTCAAACTGCACAGAATCTATGGTCATAACTTACTAATCAGAAAATATAAGCAACTATAGGGGGATATAAAGTAGACATTGCAGTAGTAGCCACGATTAGAGACTCAAATCAAAAGAGCTTATTAGAAATGTGAACTGAACATTTCATTTTCGGTCTATGATGAGTTATAGAGATTCGTTCTTACAATGGAACCTTGTTTTGCATCTGTTCATGACGCGTCGCTGACGGGAAATCAATGTACAAATCCTTGTTTCTGGTGTTTTACGTCAATTGGAAACCCTATCGGAAACAATTTTAATTGTGACAGTTGCTTATGCACGATTGTAATGATCTTTTAGAAGCGTATCTACGTTTTTTTTTAATATAAATTAATTCTTATCGAATCTTGCTTAAATTCAATAAGTGAATGTCATCTTAGATAATTTATTTTCGAGTTTCTCTCATTAGACTAAAATGGCGAATCCATAAAGAAAACTCATGCTCGAACGTCAACATTATGAAACATAGGAATTCATCACTGCTATTTATTTAAACTTCCTAATGCAATGGCACTTTTGCATTTTGGTTTCTTGGAAGAGGCTCAAGCAACCTGAGGCCACTGTGGTATGAAATGAGAGATCCTTCACGAATCGTCTTTTTATTGTAGTCGGTAAAATTTTAAGCGAGTCAAACGAGTGTGTCAAAAATTTCGAATCTTCCTTTCATCAACCTTTAGACGAGTAATTTTTTTTAAACCGTATACAATGGTGGATATTCTTTTCGTACCTTTCGACTACGGCAACTCACGTTTCATATACGTATTTCTCACAACTTTCGTAATGCGTTGTCTAGCGATGTTATTTAAAAAATTTCCATTAACATTATATACACGTATGTATGTGATTTCATGTAGTTACAACAATTTCAAGAATATCTTTTTCGATTCATACCACAGCAGACTATTGACATCTTTTCTAGAGTGATACGTAGGTAATATTGGACGAAGACAAGAAATGGAAAACACTGCCAAATTTCTAAGTTATATTTAATAAAAGACGTCGGACATTATTGCGTTATGGTATGTAATGACGTTTAATTAAATCGAATTGCGATTCATACTTATCGTCGCGCGTTATTTCGCGGGCGAATTTCGCGGAGATGTATCGCTAACAAATTTCATTTCAACGAAGCCATTTCATGCGAGTCGCTGAAAGCAAGATGAGGCGTGAACCTAAACGGTTTCCCGCATTTTGATGTGAGAGATGGCGTAGGGGAGGCGAAAACTCGAATAGCTTGTTGAACAAAGTTGAAGAGGCGTACGGCATTTCTGGTACATTTTTCTACAACTCCGTCTCCAGTTGCACGATAACAATGGCCGAGTCTAGGACGTGAAACCAAAAGGACACAAGGTCGAAAGAAACACAAACGTATAGATTGAGGCTTTAACTCCTTAGTCAAGGTGAATTGTAAAGACTGCAAAAACCGTAGGATTGTACGTGTAATATGCTATTGCATTCTCTAGCCTTGACCTGGTATTTATTGATACCTTGTTTTCCTTTATATGTACGTAGCAACGAAGTAAGTTCCATTAGGCGGTAACTAATTCTATCAGCCATGAATCTAATTTGAATATTGTACGGTTATCGATAACCGAAGCGATAAAAGGACAAAATGCCTAAATGTAAATGCCGAGAGTTCAGTATTCGCAAAAAGGAAGTCATTAATGCTGCTTTTATATTATCTTGCGTCTGATATAAGAACTGATGTTTGTTAATTCGTATCGAAGAAACTTATTAATTTATTAATTTATCAGATCAGATTGAGCCGAGCTAGCTAGCGAAAAGTAAGAGTTTCGAACAGTTTTTTGTCCAATTCATCATTTATAGAAAAGATTCCTAGTCGATTTATGCGCAATCTCGTCCGTCTGTGCTTCTAGATCTGGCCTTAAAAGAGTATTGCCACGTGCAATGAATAATGAATTTTACGAAAGTTTTTTGAAATCTTATCACACATTTTACTAGCAGAATGTATAGTAAAGTTTCCAAAAACTCATACAGTGCTTCGAAATGCCACGTTGTCCCACGATTACATGATTTTCGTGGCAAATTTTAAGGGAAAAATCTGTCGGTGTATCATCGATGATGAAATAGTCCTTTTTCTAAAACCGAAAGTAGCGCTTTGCGAGTCCTAAGCCTCTCCCACGCTCATCTCCGTCGGTATAACGATACTAAAAGCGATGCGAGACAATTCCGTCGACGATCCGTTGGCCGTTTCTTTCCCTTTAGCCGTATGCTTAAGTAGGATAAACGAAGGACAACACTGCGTCGCACCGACGCGACGGTGCATTACTAAACGATATAAGCCGTTCGACCACGCGTTCCGACATTGGGAGCGTCATCTTCGCGACCTTCGCCGCGTTTTTGTACGAGAGTTTACACACGACTTCTACGCGTCCAGGGCGAACGACCGTCGCGGTCGGCGTCGGCGGAACAGCCGTCCCCCCAGGTCTATCTCTGTCGCGCGTGGAAGTCGGAAAGTTCGGAGAGGAGAGCCCGTTATTAAAGTTAACGCGCCGGCCCGCGGCGATGATTTTAATCGCCGCGACGAAGCGCGGCCCCGCACGTCCCGCAGAGCCGAGGGAGATGTTGTCTAGTTAATTATCGCTATCGCGAGACGAGGTTGACGTTCGTTCGGCCGTGCGTGCCGTGCGTGCGAGCGCGTCGAATCGGCGCGGCCGTGCGCGTCTAATCGGAGCGGAACGTGCGGCCAGGGAGATGGCATGAGAGGGCGAAAGTTATACTGCCAGTATCGTGTGTACATATACTATATGACTCCCGCATCCTCCTTCATCGCTCGCCCTCCCCCTTTTTTTAAGCGTATAAAATAATCCTCACACACAGGTATCACACCCAAGCGTAGCGCATATAGTTCATACGTTGTATTACCGTTTGTACGTTTGCGACGATTACGGAGCGCGCGATAACAGAGCTCGAAGGAGGCTCGGCGTCGCGTCGCGTTCCGCAGCCGGGGGGTCCCACCGTTACGAGACTTCGATCAGAGCGAGACAGCGGAGAATCGCGGTATCCCGGCGCTCGCGAGATGCGTTCTCCATATCCTTGCGGCGCGTCCCCGACCGCGTGGGGGACCGGGGAGTTCCTCGAGTGAGGCTTCTTACGCGGATTCGACAATTGTACATTTTTCTCCCGTCGTGTGCTTCAATCGTGTCGACTACGAAGAAATTTTTATTTTATTCTTTATTCGCTTCATTGATTCACTTATAATATTTATTATACACACACACACACACACACACACACACATATATATATATATAATACATAATTATTGTATAGAGGTAAGTCCTCTATTATGAGACAGGGTTCTGATATGAGATAGCTGGTTTTCAACATGAAAATTTAATCACAAATCTTTATTCACAACAATTACACGATCTAACAATGAATTTTCCATTAAACAGCTTTCACTCCAAAGGCAATAAGTTTACGATAGAACCAATATGGTAGATGATGCCTATTAATTTAGCAAAGACCCTGCTATCTCATATTAGGAGTTTATCTCATAATAGGGGACTTTCCTATATATATATTTATATAAAATATAATATATATATATAATACATATATAATATATATATAATTATATATATATGTATTTCTATTAACAGACTTTAAAAAGTACTGACTCGAACGTTTTTAAAAAGCGCACCGTAATCCACTGAAGAGTCTCGACGTGCGTCATTCGAATTCTTACTCGAAGAACTCCAAGGAGAATCGTAATCGAGCGTTCCCGGGGAACTCGATTCGTACAATTCGGAAATTCGTGTGATAATCCCGACATGGTCCTCGGAGCCTTCGGTCTCTCGCCGAAATCAAAATTCTCGGAACCAAAAATCGAAAACGCTTTAGCCAATGCATTAAAATTAGCGCGAGATGTTACTTGTGAATTTATAGTGTTCTACGTTGTTGAATAAAACGGTTCTCCGATCGATCGGGCCGTCCAACAGGACCAGTTGTGAGAAAACTTTCGGCCACGTTCGGGATTCGTTTCGCATCAGGCGTTGTTCAACGCCCTGTGAATTATCTCGCCGTAACGTCGGCCGAAATCGCGAGAGAGTGAGATCAACTCAAGTTGTCGATTGTGCGCGCGATCGCGATGCAAAGACGTTATTTTACTGCCGAACGAGATGTACGACAGTCACTTGAAAAGTTCTCAGGACGAAGTACAAGTAAAAGACGTTGTACTTTAAACGAGAAGTCCCAATTCTTCTACGAACACGTGTAAAGTTTCAACGACGTTCCATCAGACAGTTCATTTTTCATAGAACGAGCATATCTGCGTGATTTCTGAAAAATGAGCACACTCGAGGTGCGTGCTGTGGTGGAGTATTTTGTGGAGAAGGGCTTATTTGTGAGGACCTACTTTGCATATCAATATGAATATCTTTTGCCGCTAAGTCCTTCTTCAGAAAATACTCTCGTCCTTTTAACGGCACTGGTTCCAAGTATCAGGAACCATCGGCCACGACTAAATTGCCTTTAGGTGAATAACAGGCGGGGGTCCACTGCATCGTTCAAAACATCTAATAGCGAATTCTGCACACTAAGGCTTGTTTACAGTCAATTCTGGTATTTAAGGATCGTCTTAAATGCTTTTTGAAGTACTTCTTAGCCAGCAAATCATCACTTTTTTGGCTAAATAGTTGGACATTTGGACATGTACTCGAGATGACCATAAATAAAAGAATGGCTAAGGCCAGTATTCATAGTCAGATTTTATATTCAAGACTGTTTTGAATTTATCTAAAGATGCTGTATGAACCCCGAGCTACGAAGTATCTAAAGATGATTTTAAGACAGTCTTGAATATATGAAATCTAACTACCAGTCTAAGTAAGTCTTGGTGTACACCCAGTACGAATGAGAACACGAGGCACAGGCTCGATTTTCCGGACCTCGCGAGGGGTGATGCGTCCCCGAGTATCAAAGATTTACTCGTCGACGAGAAGACGTCTTCACTGCTCGATCGCAGCAATTTTAAGTTCGTTCATTTTTCAAAACTCACGCAGATACATTCGTCAAAAAGACACGACATGCTTCAGTCGTGTTATTTGCAGCTGTCAAACCATGCGAATTTTTAGATAGAGAGTAAATGGCGCGCGCAAAGCGCGCGCTTGTGTTGTCTAGTTGAAAAGTACGCTGATGTACGTACGCTAAACTGATGCAACGAGTTGGAACTTGACAGGGGATTGAAAGTTCCCATTACCCGAGTTGAAATTTTGGTACTATTTTGACACTTTTAAGGACAATTTACACCTACATAGACCAGCAATAACCTACTTTGATGACGTTATATTTTTCACTTCTCCCTTGAGTCTTTAATTCTAAAAAATTACTTTAGCTCCTACTTGAAAGAACCTAAATGCTAAATTAGCAAAAGTAGAAATTTCCGACGCTATCAGTTTTAAAGTAGGAATAAATTTTGTACTCGCAGTCCAACCTCTTTTACTGCCTTAGGTCCTACTATATAATAGAATTAAAGGTTCAACATAGGGCCAACATTTTGACTCGGGTAAACGTGTGACTTTCTTTTTGTCTCTCCCTTACGAGAACTTGTGTGTTAAGAGGATCCTTCAGCCACCTTTTTTTACCGATACAGTCAAATATAGTTTTTGCGCTTGTAATTCTTTTTATTAACTTTTATGCACAAAATAATACCAGGATAAGTTGCGGACCGCGTAGCAGAACACTTTCATACTTAAAACACTCGGTTCAGAAGTCTAATGTAAAAAAATATTGGTATTTGAAAGTTTCCATTCGTAGCTCTAACTACATTTAAAATTGGCTTTATAAAATTTCAAAATTCTTCCACACGATTAAAGTACGCATAAAGACACAACCAGGGACAGTCTACTTTATATTTTAAAAAACGAAGCTGAAGGATCCTCTTAACGGTTACGCCATCTTGCCAATTTTGCGAATAAACTCGTATATTACTTGTTGCAATCTTCTCGTTTAATAATATCCTCATGTAACGCGTGACATTTGTCTTTTATTTCGAGAGCTTTTCGAGTGGTCCTACGTACGCGCGAGAAGGTCGAGCGATTCTCCTCGATCTTTTACGAAACGCGCGAAGGACTGATCGCGCGGGTACATCGCGATTCGTGCCGGAAGGCGCCCCGTTCACTTGCCAAAAATATATTATATTTACGGAGTCGGCAGTTTTTGTTCACCTGACAACATTATATGCCCGATCGGGGCGACGGAAAGGCGCGCCCCGATCGTGTCCGATTATTAGTTCGATGTAAGGTAGCGCGTGCGACGCGCGCGTCACACAAAATCTTTCGTACCAGCAACGTGTTCGTATAATAAATTCTACCCTTACTAGATGAATATAGTTTCGACAATATACCGTAATGTAAGTCATTTTCGCGGGGTGTACACGACTTCGTAATCCGACATGATTCTCACAACGAAATGAGACCGAATCGACGCAGCGTCCACACGTGCCAACGGCGTTGGTAGTCCCTGTCGTTCGAGAGAGAGGGAGAAAATTTTCGCCGCTCGCAGTCCAAATTCTTAGTAGGGATTATTTTAGGTAGTAAGGGCTCTCGCGCGCGATCTCGCAGCTAGTATAAATTTTGAAGAGCGTGACCTCGCCGGGAGGCATAGATCGCCGAGCCGAGATCGATTCTGTAATCCTCTCCGTGCAAGGAGACCAGCGACTGTGTGTGTGTGTGTGTGTGTATATGTGTGTGTGTAAAACGCGCGGAAAAAGAGAGCGCGATGCGCTCAATTTGCTCGCGGTGCGTGTGCATTTATTTGCGCGTATGTATGTATGTGTGTATGTGTGTGTGTGCGTGCGTGCGTGCGTGCGTACGATAAATTCTAGAGAGCGAGGACTAAGGGAGTGAGAGGAACGATATTTCGGAGTTAATTTGTCATCGCGGAGGCGAGACGCGACGCGGAAACACGCAGCGAGATAAATGCGTCCGTCCCCACCGATCCTCCGATTGGGAAACGCCGCGCTTGCGGATCTCTCTGTTCCTCCTTTCCGTTCCTTCGCCTCTTTCCGCGTGCGCGCGCGCGCGCGCGCGCGGGGAGAGGCGTTTCGGCCGTTTCGCCAAAATTGGTGTGTGATAGAGAACCACTTATCTCCGCAGATCTCCGAATTTACGTTTCTGCGTATATTTCCAATTTTAATGTTAATTCAATAGTAGCGGACTCTGTATATACACCGCCTGCGCTGCGAAATATTGCGATCGTCGCCCCGGCCGATATCCTTCCGGTGGCCGCCGTCCTCCGATCGTTCGAGGATCCCCGGAGTCCTCGGGGGAGGGACAGCGAGCCGGTCGACGTTCCTCGTCGATCGACGAGCTCTCGCGCGACTGGAGCGAAAACAAAATTCATTATTACTCGTCGCATTGTACATATACAGCCATCGCTCAGCCCGCCCGCGCAGGGGGGGGGGGGGGAAACGTAAGAGACAATCGTTCGTCGAGCTTTCAGTCGCGGCGAAAAGCTCTCCCGTGGAATTCTTCCTCGCGACGACGCGACGCGGGAGGAGGCTCCGGGGGAAACGGGAAAGCGTTCGGCCGGGGTACTTTTATGTTTATAGTATATTATATATACACGGATATGTATACACAGAATGCTCCGGAGTTATCGCCGATTTCACCGATCTGCGGGATCCTCTCGTGCGCACGGACTCCCGAAGTTTCGCGTCGGCGCGCGCTCCCTCTCGCGACCCCGAATTTTCGCGGGGATCCAAGTTGCCCTAGTAGCACAGCGCATTGGCCCGAACGTTGGCCAAACGTTGGTCCAGCATGGACCAATATTGGACTAACGTTTGGCCGACGTTTAGCCAACGCACTGCGCTACCAGGGTCGGTTTCGCGCCGCAAGGCGAAAATGATCCTCGACGATCGTACTGTCCGTCGTTATTTTAGACCGCGAGAGGGCCCGCGATTCTCGCTGCCGGAATTAGCGGAGAAAGAGACCAGAAGAAGAGAGAATCCCCGTGGATGCCGAGCGTTACGGCGACGGTCTCGGGGAAACGCACCCGTACACATGCATATAAATAGTTTTACTTAAGATTATCTTAACGAGCTACAGTTCTGTCCCTTTTCTTTCTTTTTTTCTTTCCTTCTTTTTCGAGCTGTCGTCGTCGACAGCCCGCACGGCGCTCGCTGCCGCTGGAGAACCGCGCTCTCCGTGTTCATTGTTTTTACTCAGCTTGCGTAAAGAGACTGATTCCATAAGAGCTCCCTCGCTCCCGATCATCTTTCATACTTCATCCGTTCTCATTGTCGTCGACTCGAGTGACGCGCGCATGCGCGGAGGCCCACGTACAAAAGGGGGGTTTCAAAGCGAGAAGAAAGGACGGGATCGATCGCCGGGATTGACGGCGATCGATCATCACGGACTCGCTGTTGTAAAGAGAGAAATAATAAACGATACGTGTAGACCTAACAACGGCGAACCTCCCCGCCTTCCGTTACCCAAATGTCCCCTTATGAATATTAATGCGAATCCGCCTCCTCCCCTTTCCAACGTCACGGTACGCGTTAGCGAGTCGCGCTTTTCGAAATTGCGCGCCAGTGGCGTGAGCGATCGACTCTATTAATTTATAGCGTAAACAATCGGCGCGAAATCTAATCGATTCGACGAGCTACGATGCGTTTGGACGGAGATTGACTGCGTCCGAGGAAGATGTGTACGTTTCTAGCGTGCTCACCTGTCCCGCCGAGATTTATCGCGGTTTAGAAATTAATTATTCATGAGTGGAGGAGGTCAGGAACAGGCCCGCGGACGGCCCGGCGGCGAGGCGTCGCCGGGCACCCGAATGTATCGTGTACATACATATGGTGCTCTCTTTAATACAGCGAAGAACGATTCTCCCGAACTTTTTCAACTCGTCGCGAAATCTATGACGACTACGCGTGACATCGGGATAGGATTACGTGGCGCGTAAATATGGGATGGAAGACGACAGGAACCCGGGAACGGAACGAGCTTGGTTCAATAAAGCAGCTTCCTTTCAACCTCAATTCCGTTTATTAAGTATAACAATAATCGCGCGTGAAAAAAATATACCGTATAATTCGATTAAGGGGACGAATTCAAGACCGCTAACTAAATCTTAACATTGGCAATTTAGCATTTTCAAGTATGACAGACGTGTCATACCTAATTGATCTCATTGTGACTTAACAATTTATAATTCCCGTCGGGTATCGTTCTTTTAGTATGGAAAGTAAAGGAAATGGCTCGTATGTAACCAAACCGACAACATGCCGCGGCATGTTACTTATCGTTAAAATACTATTTTCATTTGTGCAGCATATATATCGAATCGTAAACAATGCAGCATCATTTTACTGTGCATTAGAGATGTAAGACGCAAAACGTATTAAGATGTGATAATAAAGTTTACACTTTTCTTATGCACTTGATTAGTATCGACTCGCAAAATATTTCATGCGTGAAAAACAACGCAATTTATTAATTTATTTAACCATGGTAACAAAATATAGTATCTTACACGTAATATTACAGTTTACAATAGTGAGCACAAATAATATCATTATGTTGCATGTATAGATACACTGTACAAACTGATAGAAAACTTTACAAAATGGCTAAATGTATCTATTAAGATGCAACAGATTTAACCCGTCCAGCTCTAGGTTAATAAATAATTTTATGTATGTATCTATCGGTCTCTTCATCACGAAGAGGGAAAAGAACTCTTCTTCCTGAGCGAACGTATCGCAAGGTGATAGATTGAGATTTAAACAGCCTACATAGATTGTCAATTTAAAGTTTACAATCCGAAATATCTTCATAGATAGAATATTAATATACATTAACAGTTTGGTGTTACTATTATATACCTAATTTATTCTCTAATTGTAAGCTAGCCTAGAACAAATTCCTCCTCTCGGATCATATCCGAGGATTATTTGATTTTGTTGTTGATATCACCGCGTTAAATACACATGATTATCGTTTATGTCAGGGTGTCATCACCGATGCTACGGAAGAAAATATCTCAGCTTGCAGCGGACCGTAATCAACTTCTTCGCCGTCCACGGTTATATGTCCGCTCATTCCTTCCATAGGTTCTATCCGGAATGCCTTGACAGGTATCATATCAACGCCAGGACAAGTCACATGAGTCCCGCTACTCAGACCTAATAAAAACTAATAAGCGAACACGATGAGTATTGCTACACGAGCGTATCGTTTTCTTCTTCTTTTATCAGTCTTTATTAACGTAGCTTACTTGTACTAAGTTGGCCCGTGTAATACCGGCTTTAACTATCAAAAGCCAAATAATTCCATCTGCTAATGTAGCACGTGGCGCGAAAAAGTAGTCCTGTCCCAAATGCGTTTGATAAGCTGCATGCACCATTATGAATTCCCCTGAAATTTCAAGCGCGTGTGTAAACACTGACGAAATTGCTTTTAATCAACGTGCGTTGTAAAAAAAATAGTGTAAAAATTCTACAAATTAATTTTTCCAACGTAGCGCACGTACGAGCATCGTGCCGCAACTGAAAAGTGCTACATTACATTATCAATATTTTTTTTCAATTATGATTCATTGCATTCGGCGTTTTATTAAGTGGTACGTGACGTTACTTCGAATTCAACTGGAGTTAAAGGGTTAATAAGTGATGCATTACGCGGCAACCTTTGGCACCGTATATATAATACGACAATATATTATATGACAATTACAATAAATACATGTCTTTGAACTCGGTCCCTATAAACGAATCTGATAAACCACAAATGTTAGAATTAAAATGTTTATCCCGTCAATATGATTTCGAAATACTTGGATAAAAATATCTAGTCAAACGTATGTTTAAAAGAGAGGCGGCTCGAAGAAATTTATTTAAAATTGTCGAAAGTCCGAAACAAGACCTGCGTTACTTAAGCAATTACCTTGGACCGTTGTCCAGCAGTTGGAGAGCTGCGTTGTTAGTGCCGGAAGTGTAGATGACGGTCCGTACATAACTTGATTGTTACAGATGTTTTCTGCGGCTTAACGATAGATTTATCAGTATGGATATTATAAACTTAATGGGAGGTACGTTCGATTTTAACAACATACCAATCTCCGCGCTATCATCGTCCTCCACGCTGTGATAACTCGAGGCCGAACCTGTGCTGAAATAAGTCGACTTGACCGACGTTGCGGAGTAGAAACTGTCGAGTCGGTGCCTCCTCTCGTTTTCCGTCTCGAGGGCGAGGTTCTCAGTTATCACGTCGTTATCGTCGCAACCGTTTAATTCGTTGGATGATTCACCGAAAGTATTGTAGAAGCCTTTCGGTACTGATTCAGGTTCGGCACAACACCTATGTAGACATTACTTTTCTCATAAACTCGATAAGTAACTGGGAAAGCGGTATAGATAACATATCGTTTCCCTTGTCGCATTTAGTACACAGACTTTGCGCAAAGTGTAATCTGTGTTAAGTTATCGAAGATATCTTCGGACTGAGGAGCCAAATTATTCAACTCGACGAATATGCAGTGTGTATATATACAATTGAATTTCAATACACACACAGCATACTTACGGCGACACTGTTTTCGAGCCACAGATTCGGTATCTTTTGTCTCCAGATATACAAAAGATACGAGCTCCGAAAGAATTGATGACAGAACTTTCGTGTACGTGTACTTTGAAATCGTCTTTGCTATCTGGCGCGTGGCACGTTGACGCAAACGGTCACGCTGTCGTGCCTTAATACATGCGTTTATCTGCCATTACATTCCATTAAAAAAAAAAATCCGTTATTATCATCACGCGAGATTATTACCTGTCCAATTCGTCGCCGTAGCTTCTCGAGTGCGACAGTATGTTCTCCGTGACGTAGTCCTTGTGAAATATCTTGCCGTTTCCCATATTTTCCGTCGGTGGGACCTTGCTGCATGGTAAATAGGACACTTTGCCTTTGTACGTTCTCAATCCTATTAGGCGCGCAACGCTCCACACGGTGAATCTTTGGCCTCCGATGGCACGCAGTCGTTCACTTTCGATGTCAATGTCGGCGAGCAGGCCCCAGCCTACTGACAGGAACGAGAAAAGGATCTGACTCCTTGTTTCTACGCGCACGATGTCCATCGATGTCCTTTTGCACTTGACCGCCGATAGCGCGCTGATAAGCAGGGGATTGCGATCGTACGGTTCTCTGAAACGTCACCCCGTTCTTAGACTAACGCACCTTTAGTCATAGCTTTGCCGAGATATTCAGGGAATTAAGTAAACAAGACTTTTCTCGATCGTAAGACGAATAATCCGCTTAAAATTGATATGAGTTCCGGCGACGCGAATCGGAAAGATAACATAGAAAGTTACATTGTTCTCAAAATCAAGAACGAGAATATTCTTGAGAATACTCGTTTCCCACAGTCTTTAGTCGCCGATAGCACTTTCGATAAAACCGCAAATTTCTAAAAATTGCGACGTGAAGAACAATTTGATAAACGGAAATATGTAGAAAGGAGGAAGTGCCAATGGGAGCCAAAAAATGAATGGAACTCGGTTCTCGCAATTTAAAATCAAAATTTCTCTTTAATAAGAAAACAAACTTTTCGACCCTTCTTCGGGTCTTCCTCAGTGAAAACTCGTTTAGACCGAATAAAGCATGAGGCAATATCTTATTAGAGAGAAATTTTGATTTTAAATTGTGAGAACCGAGCACTTCCTCGACTTTCTACACATTGGCTTTTTGGGAGCCTTCACAATACTTTGGAATTGATAAACGGAATCATATTCAGCACGAAAGAGATTACGGGGAACCGATTAGTCTCGTTCTCGCGCACTTCGTTCGTTAAACATTGTTAATAAACGATTGCGTCCTTCTCGCGCAATGCGAGTTTTCCGAAAACTTTATCCTGTTTATGCAAATCGTTTCGTAGAACGAGTCCGATAATGGAACGTGAATTCCATCGAACCTCACGTCGTAATCAGCGAATAACTCCGCCGAAAATTGCGCGCAATTTCGCGACGAGGGACGGCGATAATCAGGCCGCGTGAGATTAAGAGGAGCTTACTTCTTCGCGTAGGCGATAGACTTTGCTAAGCCGTTGCCGGAGCCGCACGGTATCACCCCGAGCGGCAATTCGCGAAGCGCTCTCTCCCAATCGGGCCTCTGGAAAAGCCCGTTCACCACCTCGAAGACGATCCCGTCACCGCCGACCATCAGCAAGCCGCTCCACTGATAGATGTCCCTCATGCGCACGAACTCGCGAGCGTAATTAGGACACTTGGTAATATGAATCTCGTACGATCTCTCCGCCTCCGACAGGATTGGATGGATCCTCTTCTGGAAGGTCTCCCTGCCCCTGCCGGGCCCCGATTTCGGGTTCAACAGCACCAGGAGCTTCCGACTCTCGCCCGGGCACGCTGCAACATTAGCGAAAGATTTTTTTTTTCAAGTTTACTCTTTTGTGCGAACGCCTTTCAACCGTTAGCGAGGGGTAAACCGCTGAACAAAATCATGTACAATCGATTCCTATACTAATGCCCAGCGGGCATTGCTTTACTTTATTATCTTATTTTATCTGTGCCCCAGCAAAGCCCAAACTAATGTCTAGTAATGTCCAGTAATACCGCAAATCTGTACACCACAATGCTCCCAGCGGTTTACCCTTCGATCCGTAGATTATATTAGCGTGATATTTCTGAAAATTCCTTGAAATTCATGCTTAATCTTGATTAAACGCCGAATTCAACACTACATGGAGAGAATTTTCTCTTGTGATGTATTCTGAAAATTATGTTATCGTGGGACGACATGGCATTTCGAAGAACTTTATGAAAGTTTTTTGAAATTCTACCATACATTTTGCTAGTAAATTTTAAAAAAATCTCAAAGTTCTGATCATCCTGATCGGACAGTCATACTCGGTTCCAAAGAAACACCTCTAGACAACTCGTCTTATCGCGCTAAATCGCTGTTCGTTATGTAGCGGGCGCGAGAGCAGCTCTTTATCACCTCGAGAGAACGCGCTCCTTTTCACGAAAAAAAAAAAAGCGAGAACCGACCGATCCAGGCTTGAAGAGGTCCTCGATACATGGAAACCGCTGCATCCCGCGAGCACTCAAGTCGGTAAATTGTCAACGTCCCGCTGCTTAATTTTTTTATTTTCGATATATTCGCAATCGCGTTGCGAAAGAGTAGAATCAGATTGATGCCCGCGACACTTTTTTGCCGAGGCTGATATATTCGCTTCACGAGCATATTTTGACAGCTGACTTGACAACGAGTAAATAACAGTTTAATCAGGATTGTATAATAGATAGTCTTTTCATCTTCCATGTGCGACCATGGCGCACAAATAAAAACATTTATCTCTCGTCCGGCGAGACGCGAAGAAACGACACGTCTGAAAGAAAGATCGATCTCGGTGGGACATAATTTAGTTTTTTTACAGCATTCGTGTTAAGCGTGTCAACACCGTGTAAAATTTGTCGCGCATAATCGGCGCATATGTTTAACAATGCAGACAATGTAAAGCTGTAAAGACAACGTCGCGTCTAGCGTGACTGTCGATTCATTATTCGAATTCATCAATAATCCGACAGAAAGCATATAAATTGTGCAAAATGAAAGAGTCTGCAACTATAATCGCTGAAGCAACAGATGAGAGAGGCTTTATTTGTCTTGTGCGTATTCCTTGACAAAGAATATAAAAGAAAACCCCTCCACCCAACTCTGTTTCGCAATTGCAATTTGCAATCGTCGGAGATCGATCACGCGCACGTGTCGCCGATCTTTATGTTCAGTCGCTCGTATCCTCGGCTTTGTATCGTTGATATGCAGAGCAGCGTTAGAAAAAAAAATTTCACTGCTCTTTGGGAATAGCTGACTCTGCCTTTAGATTTATCGTTTATTTACTTGCGATGGAAGATAAATGCAATCTAACGTTAAGTAACTGAAACGTTCAGTGCCATGGTATTGTTCAACGTCAGCAATAATAAGATAAATGATATACGCCCGATATTTTTTCAGCGCTATCGGGAAGCCGTGCACGTACGACGCGCAGATCGTCACGTTGGCGACAGAAATGTTATAACGAATTCGGTTGCTTGCACTAGTGCGCACTGAGTGCACACTACGGCCTGTTTACGGTCAATTTTTATATTTAACTTTGTCTCAAATACACGTTGAAAGAGCATTTAGTACGGATGCTATACAAATCGGTTTACTGGTTGAAAAATATTCGAAGAGATATTTACAGGACCGTTTACAACGAAAGTAAGCAGTAAGAAGTAAGAAAAGTATAACCCGAGGGGTAAACCGCTGACCAAAATCATGTACACCAATGCCCACTAATGCCCAGTGGACATTACTTTATCTTATTATCTTGTTTTATTTTATCTGTGCCCCAGCAATGCCTAATGCCCAAACTAATGCCCAGTAATGCCGCAAATCTGTACACCACAATGCCCTCGGCGGTTTACCCCTCGCCAGAACCTTTACCTTTCAGAGTAAAGGCTGAAGTACAGGCATGATTTTTTTTAAATATTTGTAGCACTGGTCGAACTGCGCTTTAATTCGCCGCGAGTAAGCGTTTCCAGAGCTGAAATGGGAGTGAGAAATGAAAATGATTCACTTCTTTACTCCTACTCTTACTTCTTACGCCAGGCTTACTTCATCTATTGTAGACGATCCTTAAGACGACCCTGAAATATAAAAATTGACTGTAAACAAGCCTTCGTGTGCACTATGTGCGCACTAGTATGCAAGCAATCGCATATGCTATTAGCAAACGTCGAGAGATAACTTTGCGCGAGAATCATTACGTTTAAAAGCGTCTTCTATTTTAACAGACTCGCGTAATTCTTCTTTCAATAATTTCATGAATGTCTATTGAAGTCATATAATAGCTGTCCCCGTGGCGATTTATTGATTTTTATCGATAAGATTTATCAATAAGATTAAACGACATTCCGAATCAATTGAACGGAGTGATTCCGTGTAACCGATCGTTGTCTCCGATTAAAAAAAAAATTTCCAGTGGACTGTATGCTATACTGGAATATCTACTGTAAATGGCAGAAAATGGACAGAGCCGGACGGGCAAGCGCTTCCATCCGCGTCTCTATCTAATAATTCTGATTAGTCAGCGGTTTTCTATCTCACTTGCATAAGGCAAGATGAAAAATCGTCGACCAATCAGAATTACTCGGAAGAGATACAGATGGAACCGATATCTCACTCTCTGTCCATTCTCTTAACAAGGTAAGATAACTGTCCCGTACACGGGTCGTGTCCCAATGTTGAGTGACGTTTAAAAAAGTACACATTGCAACGAAAACACAAAAATACTTTTCATGTTCTTCAGCTTATTTAAAATTATTATATCCTAAGGTTTCCCTCAGAAACGTTGTGGACATTTAACAAAAATATATTATACGTTTCTTTACATGAATGTTATACCTACGTATTTTACTTAATTAAATTATGAAATCTACATTTCTTCATAAAATCTCACATTAAATACGTCATTTTTCTCGTGTGACGAAAACTCGAGTACCGTTGCAGGAACGCGACTTAATTTGCTCATCTACAATTAGGACACGTGCGTAAAGATTTATAATAACTTTTTTATTTACAATCAATTAATTTAAAGTCGGTCTTAAAACTGCTTTCATTGTTTCCATTGGTATTTTTAGTTTCTTTTAATATTCAGTCGACGAATTATTATAAATAAATGAATGTTGGTTTAACCTTAAATATGTCCCATGCATAATTAGGATAGTTAACTTGGTAGATATTTACTCCAGTGTAGTAGAGTTTACTGGGAATTTCAGAAAAGCGGCGGGCGATGAAAAGTCCCGCTGTTAACGTTCCCGGCGTCTCTCGTTCGGGCGCATAAATGGTCACGCTAGTTGCATAGAGCTATGCTGCATAAAAGGAATAAAAAAAAAGGATACAGCAAGCGTTGGTCTAGTGAGTCCATCTATTTTTAAATCGAGGCTGCTTAAGGCGCCCCGCGAAATTCAAGGAGATAAGAAACTCGCGAAGAACTTATCGCTTTCTGGAAGACGTTACACGCGAACGTTCGGCTTTCTCGCCAAAAACAAAAAATAATAAAACTTTCCCGGCAATAGATCGCTCCCCGAGAGGTGATTATTGTTTTCCATCCATATCTGTGTTTACCATAAATAATGCGTTACGTAACAGCGAGCGAGACTCAACCCGCGTCGCGGTAATTCGTTTCGAGCACGCGATCCCTCGCGGCATTTCCGCATTCGGAGCAAAACGAAGTGAAATGAGCGCGCGGCGCGAACGGAATAGTTGAAACACGCCTGTACTTTCGATACGCGGCCGACGTCATTGCGTAATTAAGACTATGACACTATTGCAGGCGTGGATTACGCATGTAGCGTGCAGGCAGGATATAAAAAAAGAGCTTGTTAACTCGTAACGGAACCTTTGCGGCCTTCACGGGGTTATCGGAAACGCGATAGAGCGGATTATCACCGCTAGACTCAAAACGTGACACACCACGTGTTGCGTCCTTATACAGAGATTTATCTGCCAGTATGCCACGAGTATCGCGGAGAAAATAATCCGGCCGTCTGACCCGCGGCATCTAAAATGTAAGAAATTCAGTTACGCTTCGCGGCGTTATCTTCGAAATTTATTTTCACGATATTGATTACGACACATGAATGACGTGCGTTAAGTGGCGACCGACGCCTCCGAGATAAATATCTACTTGATCGACGATTTTCGCAATACTGCACAGACTTCTATACAGGGTGTCCCAGGAGGAAAGGTCAATATTCTGGAAGGTGATAGTATCGGTTATTTTAAGCAAAAAATGTTCGTATGAATATACGTTCCATTCCCCACTGTTTCCGAGATAGAGCTACATGAATGTCTTGTGCGTTTACTTTTTTTCCTGTACACTTCACCCTCCGTCCAATCTCATAAACGTCCGCGGGAATTTACTCTTATACGTCTGTTGACTGTTGTGCCGATAACATTGTAGAAATGTTCAAAATGCCTCGCATATTCGCAAATGTCGAATATGCAGATATGCTGTACGTTTACGGTTTCTGTGATGGTAGCGCTACTGCTGCTGTTGAAGAATACCGTCGACGCTCTCCTACACGCAGAATTCCGAATTGTAAAGTGTTTTCCAAGGTTTTCAATACATTGCGTGAAAGTGGAACGCGAGGGGGAAACCGCTGAGGGCACTGTGGTGTACAGATTTGCGGCATTACTGGGCATTAATAGGCATTTTTTGGGCATTAGTTTGGGCATCAGGCCTTGCTGGGGCATTATAAAGATAAAATAAGATAATAAGATTAAGTAATGCCCACTGGGTATTAGTGGGCATTGGTGTACAAGATTTTGGTCAGCGGTTTCCCCCTCGGTGGAACGCATCCCAGTGTTAACAAAATGTATCTCGGAAACAGTGGTGAATGGGACATATATTCATATGAACATTTTTGCTTAAAGTGACCGATACTATCACCTCCCAGAGTATTGACCTTTCCTCCTGGGACACCCTGTATACTACTAGACTGCAGCCTTCGAGCTAAAAAGTGAGGCAAATATAATTTCCACCATGTCTTGTCAGATGAATAAAGTGGTCTGTGTGCATCGGTCTGTCAGTGACACCTAACAAGACATGGCGAAACTCTTGCCTCACTTTACAGTTCGAAGGTAGCAGTCTAGTAGTATATACACGGGGAAAAAATGATGATGCATCAACAAGATCAGTGTAACTGAAATAAAATCGTTGAAACAATATCAGTATTAACGAATGAAGAACATCAGTTGTCTTAATAATCTGCATATTTAGTTCAATGCTTAAAATTACATTTCATAGCAGATACAGTTGAGTGAATTATTTATGTTTGTGGCAGCCCGTGAGGCCAACGTTTAATTCAAGCGACTTAATTTTTGCGTAGTTTCTGAAGAAATGTACTTGTTGACTTAATTTTTATTTAATTCAACAGCATTTTTTTTCCGTGCAGAAGTATGTAATACTGCATGGCACGCTTCAGATGGAACGTTCTCTAGACAGCCGATCGTTAGATCGTAATTCTGCGCCCAATACCCGAGACCAAGAGCCATAACGAGTTATTAATCGTTAATGAGAAGTCAGGATTGCAGGGTAAACCAAGGTATTGCGGTCTACACGGGAAAGATGAACATAGACTGTAATTTCTTTAATAATCACTAAATAGTACGTTTTTGTAAACCTCCTCAAAGACAATCGATATT
This sequence comes from Vollenhovia emeryi, assembly GCF_000949405.1. Lineage (NCBI taxonomy): Eukaryota > Metazoa > Arthropoda > Insecta > Hymenoptera > Formicidae > Vollenhovia > Vollenhovia emeryi. Next base: position 997,631 of record NW_011967180.1, on the reverse strand, counting down.
TGACGTTTACGTGTGTACATACATCACTCGAAATGATATTATTTCGTGTCATGTTTTTAACTGCCTGCGGGGTTTTCATAAAACATGGGTACGCTGCAAACTGCTGCAGAAAAATTATAGTTGAGCTGTCGTGAGCAACGCTAGACACATAACGAACATATGTAAATTGTGACCTATAATTTTTCTTTCCGATTTTACCATTTATTTCCTCCATAATACTATGGCTATCTTTTCCTTAGTCTGGAAAGATGGTCAATGCTCATGTTGTAAAATTTTCTATGAAGTATTATTTTTCTTCAATGTGTCGATGGCATTACGTTAAACTTCAGTGAAGTAATGCGCCGTTATTAAAAATATAACAAAAGTAAAGTGTGTTTCTGGCATTTCGATAAACTATGGCCATCGTGTCCTATGTCAGTGCTTCTCTCTAAAATTTTTGAAGTGCAAATGCTGGCATGGAGTGAAATATTCACTCTATCAGAGTGAATATTTTATTCCAAACATTTTACAAAGTTTTTCTTTCGCCAAGAAAGAGAAAGGCCCCGGCGTATGGTTTCGATTTCCGACCAACAACTCATTCTAGAATGGTTCTAATGGGAAAGAGACAGCGGACTTTGCCGTTAAAGGGCAAACGTTGTTACCGCGACGGATCATTTCGCGAACCCGAGTAAAGCGGCGCACCGGACTTTTCTCTTTGTACTCAAAAGTGATACGCCATCAAGGTTGAATCGCGCGCGCGCGCGCGACGTGTGTACCGTGGAAAGATATCAATCGGGTACGGATGTTGAAATGCTGCAACGTGTGCCAACAGGAAGATCGCGAAAATTAAACGCGGAAGCCGCGCGTGTCGTAATCGAACCGCCTCTTTTCGCGATGCGCCCACCTGCGACACACGGTATTATGGCAACAATTCGCTCGCGGCCAGACAAAAGTCGAAATCGTCAAATCTGTAACGTTCCGCGTATTGTTTGCGCGTGGAAACGTACAAGAGGTGCGGGAATCGACGAAATACATATATCAATCACGCGCTGCCCGACAACCTTGATCGGCGACGTTAAGTCGTCATTATTGTAAGAAGAAGCAAAAACAATCCCGGCTTTTTCAACAACGCAAGTGCTTTGTTTGCCTACGGTTTTCTTAACGTTAATGGTGTAAACGTTTGACGTAAAGCGTACGATAATGAGTAACGTATTGTATCATCCATATGCAACCACTTGAATCAGGTCAGATAATACTCGGAATAGATAAAGAAAGTAAGAACGTCAAAATTATTACTATTTTACCTATTATCTAAAACAATCGCCGGTAAATCCACTTAGAGTCCGAATTGATCAACAAATTAATAAAATTCGTACGGCTCAAATGTGATAAATACAAATTTGAAGAAATAAATGACTAAGAGACAGGGTATTAGTGTCTGAATATTTCACATTTTTAATTTATTGCGAAAAAAATTAATAAAGTTTTATAGCGATTCAGGTCCAAAGAAAGTCCAATCTAAATCTTCTCGTCACGCTGTTTCGCCGTCAATTCATCAAGACAGAAACAGCATCCTTGTTTTTTACTTGTTGGCATTAAAGAAAATTGATTTTAAATGTGCCCACACAAAAATTTGTCAAAATCAGTGTCGGGCAGTATATAAATCTTGCTCGTAAATCTTCAAACCGTTTTGTGAGTGTTTTTTTCAATATTTTACAATTATTAAAGAATTGTACACAATAGCTGGAAATTTACGAGTCTCTCGGCAGTGTTGCTCCATCTCGTACTGGCGGAACAAAACCGTGCCATTTCGTTTTTCAAGGATTCAATATTTCTTTGGACGTTTCCGGAGGAAAGCCACGAAATATTGCATATTGCGAGAAACGACGTCTTATTTGCGAGGGTTTCAATGCTCCCAAAACAAAGTCCCTGAAATTTTTCGTTCTAAAAACGAGTTTATCGTATTATTTTCAAGATTACACTATCTCTACGAAGTTTTTCAAGTCGACTGCGAAGTTATTATTTGTTATCGCTTATCATACGTAGACCGAATGTCACACGTGCCCTCATACCGTCATTGCTAAAACTTAATTCGCGAGACCACGTGATACGCGCAATGACTGGAATTAGAGATTACATAAGAAGTTATGGAAACGCACGCTCTGTGCGGGGGAACTAATCGCTAGGACGTACAGACATACAGATATGTTGTTTCCATGTGCGCGTTATAGCCTAGATATAATTGCCATTTGCATACAAAGGTATTGCACGTAGAGAGCATAAGTGCTCATTATGTACTCGATAATAGGCGCATTACGGCTAGTCCGTGACGCAAGAAGAGATAAACGAAAGAGCTGAAGGAAAAAGTCTACGAACCAGCGAAGTTATTCCAAAGTTTGCGCACGATATTTCTATACCGAGAAATTTCAAAATATACGCGTAAATTTCTGAAAATGTATTATTCTTAAAAATACATTATCCCTAAAACACAGACACCATATACTTGAAGGAAAGTCCCTGTATACTTGTTGTCGACTCTGCCTTCTATGTTTTAAAATGAGAATTATTTTTACTCTCGACATCTCAATCCCGGAGTGTAAGAACAAACCTATCTGCAAAATATCTGACAATGAGAACAAGAATTTGTGGATCTATGACGCAACTAAAAGATTGTGTAAGCTTCACCGTTTTTGTAGTATTAAGTCGATAAAGCTTCGTAGTCACTGAGCGATTCAATTCCAAACAAAATTTCTAATGTTAATTAATCTTCTGATCACGTTGTGTCGCCGTCAATTCTTTAAGATCAGAACATCATCTTCTTTTACTTGTCGACATTAAAGAAGAGAATGAGTCGCCACTGCTCCTACTCAATGTGTTGTTGTTTTTAACTATCAAGTGTAGCAAGATTTATTATTTGAACAGAAATTGTAGTTACAAACCAACTACGTCTTTTAATTAAAAAGATGATTTGAACAACTATTAAATTGTTCAAGGAGCGACCACGTCTTTTATTCAATCTGTTTCACGGTTCCTCTTAACTTCGTTGTTTAATTAAATCAACGACACATTGAGTAAGAGCAGTGGCGACTGCTCATTGAGTTAAATTGAATGCCACACATTTAACAGCGAATTGAAGGAAGACACTTCCAATTTATCGGCTTTTCGGAATTTGCTCAAGAAGATATCATTTTACACCGTCTTTATTTATCTTTCTACCGGCAGAATCTCTTTCATACCCAACTAGTACCTTTACGACTGAAATACGTTATCATAATCGCGCTTGATCCGATCGCTAGGAATGCGTATATGTATACCTGAATGAGGCATGATCGTATAGCATTTATAAGAGCAAGATAACACGATACGGGAATGACGTACGCGCCACTGTTTTACGACATATGAGAAACACGGGAAACGGATGATCGCAGTCATGATTTATGAGCCGCGAAATCACCGAGGTTTCGTAATACAGACAACTATATATATATATATATATATATATATATATATAAAACACTAATTTCTCGATATAGATTCAATTATCCTACACTAATTTCCCAATATCGATTCAATTATCCCACATACGTTCGAGTAGTAATAACTCATATCGCGACATCGAACGATGCATTGTACACTAGGAATCGCCGATGCCTTCCCACGTGAATTTGCGCACATATCAACACATTTATACACTTTGCATATACATACATGAAAAATGTAACATGCGTTCTACATGCGCCTACATTCATACGGGGAAACTGAGAAAAATGCTTCGATTGTATCAACAAGATATGTGTGATAGAATGTATTTTGGTTAAACCAAACAGAATTTCTAGTTAGCACGATAGGGCTTGATATTTCATAACCAGAAGTTTGCTAGACTCCGCTTATACACATCTGGTAAATCCTAAAGGAATTCCGATTCGTCGATTTTCTAACAGACGACTGGCTGAATCTACCAGATTTTTAATTAACGCAACCAGATTCTCTTTTAGCACTAGTGTGCGTACACTACACTGAAAAAAAATCTGATAGATTCAACCAGTCGTCTGTTAGAAAATTGACGAATCAGAATTCCTCTAGAATTTACCAGATAGCGTATGTACACGCACCGGCATAAATGCTGTCCCTATCCTTGCGAGGTGCACGCACACAACTACAGGGACTCTAGTTGTGTGCGTGCACCTCACAAGGATAGGGACAGCATTTATGCCGGTGCGTGTACACTAGGAATTACCGATGCCTTCCCATATGAATTTATAGCGTACACTAAAAATCACGGATGCATTCCCATCTGAATTTAGGCACAGGTAGAACACATACACATTTTCCATGTGCGTATATGCAAAATGTATAAATGTGATGTAAATTCATCACGAAAAGGCATCAGTGATTCCTAGTGTGCGGCCATAGAAAGATTGTTCGACGTTTCACAGTAAGTTTTCGAAATATTCGTACGTGATTATTTCGTAGATAGTCGTACATATCATTCTTTTGCTGTGATAACGCGTCACTGCACACATCCGTCATGGAATCCGCTATAATCTCTCGTGTGATAAACTGTATTTCCGAAATTTATCATAAAACGTCGGACAACCTTTCCGACCACGACTGTACATACATATTCCCTCGGTTGTGTAGTTAGCATTTTAAATTCACGATAAGTTCTGCATAACATACAAATCTCTATAAGTATACATACAGGGTGTCCTGAAATTCGCGAATCAAAATTGCATATCAAGAAAGTCGTCGAAAAAAATAAATTAAAAAGTTATTTGCCATTTTTCGAATAACTTTTTAATTTATTTTTTCGACGACTTTCTTGCTGTGGTATTTTGATTCGCGAATTTCAGGACACCCTGTATACGTGCTTATCGGAATTCGTATGCCACGCGGAATCATTCGTAAAGTGAATGTGCTTGATAATTGTAGCGGTCGAGAGAAATCATTGAGATTAGCAGGTCCGCGTGGCACGTCAACAAAACATGTACCCTGCGTAAACAATGTAAACGTAAAAAATTCCGTAGTAGATAAGCACGAGATAGTTTGCGCCGAAAAATATATTTTTCGCGAGGATGTCGGACACGTGGAGCGAGCAACAAAATTCGGATTAAAGCCTAATTTACAATGTGCTCTCTGCGTCTAGAAATATTCTATTTTGTAGTCAATAGATACGTTTAAAAAAAATGTGTGCAAGGCGAGATCAGTTGTACAGTATACATTGTATAATCGTACACCGACGACAAATTTTTTTAAGCGTTTTCATTTGTTTACATAAAATATAATATTTCTAGACGCAGAAAGCACATTGTAGACTAGACTTAACGGACACCGACGAAATAAATGCAGTCGTAGACGGAATTATTAGGCGTCCTTCCGATTATTGCCGTTTAAAAATATTCGTTTTAAATGTCAAGAAATGTGTGGAATAACATATCGACTGATCTCTTTTGCGTCGTATCTCGATGTTATGCAATTTTTATGTTAAAACACGAGATGCAACCTTGCTCTGGGAAAAAAAATGTCAGTTACAATCCATTTTGGGGCCCACAATTAGTAATCGAATTATTTAGATTGTTCGTAACTTTAACTTTTACGAATTTTATCTCGCGTAACTAAAAATCACAATTAGCCGTTCTATCCATATTCAAGATATTAGAGTAATACTAATCAATTCTCTCAATTAGTTCTGTCGATATTCAGTAACGCAAAGATTTTCACTTAAGTGGCAATAACCGAAATGTTAAGTTGCTTAACTACATCAAAAAACGGTCAAAATTTTTCCCAGAGTAGAGTTACGAACAATCCAAATAATTCGATTACTAATGGTGGGTCCCAAAATGGGTTATAACTGACTTTTTTTTCCCAGAGTGCAAACGAGATTCGTCGGTATGCCAAGTCGTGTGTTGTGACTTGAAACGGAAAGAAGCGTATAAAAAGTGCTTTAGTCAAGATTAGGCATGAATTTAAAGGAATTTTCATAAATATCACGCTGACGGTTGAAAGACGTTCCCACAAAAGGGTAAACTTAAGAAAAGAGAAGAGCACGCCATACTACGCGACGACCGGCGTGATCGCCGCTCTTACATTTCGACCTCGCGGATCGAATTCGCTCGGTGATGTAACAGATTAAGATCAGTTTTAAATCTATTTGCGCCTTTGAGACGCGCGGCCGGACGGTACCGTGCGCCGTTATTGTTGTTACACGCCCGAGTCTGCGAAAGGTCAATTTGCCCCGAGGAAATCAACAGAAATTGGGGCGTGCGCCCGGAAACGCGGGGAAAGGGTGGAAACATCTGATCGGCCGGCGACTCGAGCGACGCGAGATTCAACCGCGGGACGCGGGACCGCGCGAAACGCATCGCTAATGCGGGCCTTTATTTTCGCTCCGCGCGCGCGCGCGCGCGCGCGCGATCGATGGATCCTCGGATCCTCGGTGGAGAGACACGACGCGCTCGCACTCACCCCCGACCAGCGTCTCCAGGTTGCCGTGGCTGGGGCTCATGAGGTTCCTCGGCACCGGCACGTTGGCGACCAGGCACTTGATCGCCAGCCGCCATCTGCTCGCCTCGCGCAGGTTGTCCTCGTACTTGTCGAAGCTGCGAAAGCGCAGGGTGATGGTCGTGCGCTCGCGCCTCACGCTGCTCACCTTCATGCGCGCCTTCTTCAGCGTGTACGCGTATATGTACAGGTAGGCCGACGTGTCGAGCTCGTCGCACTGCTGGTAGATCTCGGCCGACTCCACCAGCTTCATCTGCGACTTGGACGCGCCCGGTCGGCAGGCGCAGCTGCCCGCGTTCCTGCGCTTCGACCGCATGCACCTGCAGCCGATTATGTCAGCCAGGGCGATCGTCTCGATCTTGGCGGCGCCGTTGTGCTCCTTCTGCAGGCTCAGGCCCTTCTCCGTCAGCTTCACCTTGTAGTACGTGTTCCGCTTCGACGTCACGTAGAAAATCTCCTCGAGGACGGCGCTCGGGGCACCCTGCGCGCTGTCCTCCATGGTGCGCCGCTGATGCTTGCGCTCCACCATTTGACAGGACGAGGTCGGGAAGTGAGTTCGGGGAAAGAAGAGACGTTCCGGTGTCCCACGCGCCGATACGAATCTCTCTCTCTCTCTCTCTCTCTCTCAGCCAAGACGCCGCTGCTGGACTCTTCCTCCGCTGGATTTCCTATCCACGCGCGCACAGCGATCGATCAGGCGACAATCGCATGGGAATCGCGACGGGGACGAGCGGACGCGATTGCCGTAAACAAACGATACCCGGGGCAGGCTGATCTGCACGCGGACGTTCGCGCGCGCCGCCGTCGCCGTCGCCGAGGTAAATATTTCTACAAAACGCGGCGCGTTCCACGCCGCTCGCCGCTCGATAACTCTCCGCGTAACGACAACGGCGAGAGAGATCGGTCGGCCGGCGCTATATCGTCGGCTCGCGACGCTGGTCGGCACGTGCGGGCGTGCGATTAGACTGGCGCGAGAGCCTCCTGGCGATTGCCATCGAGGCGCCGTTGTCGGAAGATCCGAAGCGGCGAGCCCCGGGGGGGCGTTCGTCTCCTCGACGAGGGGCTGGACGGCTTCGTTTCCTCCCGCGAGCTGCCGGCCGTGGAGAAGCGGCGAATCCCCCCCTACCCCCCCCCCCTCGGATAGCAGAAGAGATCGCGGATCACTGGTTCCTCGCTCTCCGACGGGACGCACTGTTTATCGGCCACCGCGCGGACCGCGACTCGCGCTAACGACACTTTGGCGAGTGACGTAGCCCCCGCGACGTGACTCAAATGCACAGAATGCAACTGCGTGGCGAGAGGCGGCGAGGCTGAGAGAGACCGCTCCGCGTCGCTCAGGCCCGTATTTATCCGGGGCTGCTAACCCCACGAGGAGCCAGCGAACGGCAATGACAGCAGCAACCAGCAGCAACAGCAGCAAAAGCAACGGCGGCGGCGTCGCGCCCCCCCACTACCGCTACCCTCTCTACGGTGCATAGCTTACCTACCCCCTCCCTTCCCCCACCCGTCCCTTCCGCCCTCCCGCGCCTCAAATAAACGGAGTTACAGCTGCGCGATGAACTTTAAGGCTGCGCCACGCCGCCGGCCGAGAGCTAGTTAGATAAACCGTTCCGCTAATAGGACGATGTGATAACTTGACGATTGGTGTTTCTATTTTTTTTTTTTTTTTTGAAAGATAGAGACTGGTTTAAGGGCCCTCGGCCATCGGCGAGAACTCCCTCAGCCATCTTTTTTACCGACACAGTCGAATATAGTTTTTGCGCTTGTAATTATTTTCATTGGCGCTTTTATGCACAAAATAAATAATACCGGGACACCGCGCTCTGGTACACTTTGGTACGTGTACCATCGTGTACCAAAGAGTCGCCGAAGATCGCCTAATTGTAAGATTAAGGCCCGGTTTCGTCAACGTTGCTTAACTTTGAGCTTAGCTCACTTCGTTCTTTGCCTCTTTTCAACTGTTACTTTAGAAAGAGACGAAATTAGACTAAGATTAAAGCTAAACGTTTGGTGAAACCGGACCTAAACAACCTGTTCGCGGTATGGCAACGGATTGGCAGCAGACTTGCCCGGGTATCGCAACAGATCATGTAATATACATTGATACTAAACTTACGTGTTGCCGGCGGAGCCTGCCGATATGATCTAACGGTAGATCGCTCGGCAGAAATCGTGCAGAATCTATCATTTAATTCTTTCATGAGATACGTACGTCATTTAAATAGTTACGGAGCAGCAACTTCTGCACAGTTTCTGCAGTCAATCTGCCATTATCTTCCGTTAAAAGTGCAGATTCTGTTATACTTCTGCTGGCATTCTATCGACAAAATTTGCAGCGGCTGTTTATTCTCTCGACAGATTTTGCTATCCAAGTGGGAAACGCGCGGGGGAAAGAAGATTGAAAGAAGACTCTCTAAGCAACAGCACGAAGCAATGGGGAAACTGATATATTTTGAATGGATCTTGCGATTTGAAAATTTTTTCTTCGCACTTTAGGCTTTTCCCACTATAGTTGCAATTTTGTTAAGCATGCAGTGAAGATAAAGTTCCTGTTTCGATAAAAAGGTCAAGGCTGGTATTACATTCGTACGACACATCGGCTGCGTTCAGAAAAAGCTGCTTTGCAGCTGTTGTAAAATTCGTGATTCTGATTGACGTATTCTCTTAATCTTGAGTGCATTCAAGAGCATACGTCAATCAGATTTATGAATTTTACAACAGTTGCAAAGCAGCTTTTTCAGCTAAATGCAGCCAGCTTTCAAGAACGTTGATTGGCTGCGGGATAGAAAATTTCTCGATACTCGAGATACTTTACCATTCTGGAACCAATCAACATGCTCGAGAATTTTGTCGTACGACAAATGTAGTACTAGCCTGAGAATGGAGAAAACGTTTATTAAGAGGACGTAATATATCGCGCTGTTAAAAATCTCGTTGATTATTGAGGTTTATTAATCGCGGAAATTCTTTGAATATCGGGCGTCGAACGCCGAGCTCTGGTTCCGAGAAATGACGTAGCGCCGTAAACACTTTTTGGTCGGAAACAACGTACTCTCATTGTGCCTAATGATTCACGCGGCGACAGTCGAACGGATCGCGGTTAGCGGCCCGCATATCGTATTGGTCTTTCTTGATACGAGTTCGCGATAAGTACGGGAAGAAACCGCGATCGCTCGCCGTGAATAATCAGCAATCGATATCGTCGCGTGATCGCTAAATCCTCGCGATTCGCTATCGATGCTCGGTCAACCGGCAAAACAGATATCTCTCGCGATTCACACGTGAAATCTGTACGTCGAAAAATCGAAGCGCTGACTAACTTGAAATTACTTCTTCATTGCGATAACAACGGACGATAATTGTCTCTTTAAACGATGTTCATATTCGGATACATATCTCGTATCGGTCGCTTCGAGTATAATTTGTTGGCTGCTTTTAAGTTGAATGCGCAAAATAATACACCAAATATTGAATCGAGTGCGAGAGATCTCTTGCAGAGGCGAGAGGGCATCTACTTCTTGCGTCGCCATTACTGGTCTCACATTACTTTGGGTATTGGTAAGCTTTCAAGACTTCTGTTGCGTTTAGGTACACGGAGAGAATGTTCTCTTTAAATTTATCCTGAAAATCATGTGATCGTGGGACAACTTGGCAGTTTGAACAACTTTGTGAGTGTTTTTAAATTGAACCGTGCAGTTTACTAGTAAAATGTATACTAAAATTACCTGTACAATCTTTAAGATGTCTTTTAGACATACGTGTTGTTTGGGTACTAGTGAAATGTGTGGTAAAATTTCAAAAGACTCTTCTAAAATTTCTTGAAATACCGCGTCGTCCCACGATTACATAATTTTCAGGATAAATTTTAAAAGAAAATTCTCTCCGTGTATTAAAAAATAAGTACGACGAATACATTTGCCATATTATATGTAAAATGAAAACAAAAAATAAACTATGTGATCCACTTTAGACGTCGTTCGAATTAAAAAGAAAAAGGAGAATTTCATGTGTATAAAAATATACGTTTGCTTCAGATTAGCAAGATGAACAGTGATAAGGAACGTTAATTTTGCAAACGCTAATAGTATCAAAGTTCACTTCGCATCTCGTACTTTGTACCTCGTATTTGTCCGAATTTGTTTTTTTTCTCTTTCTCGACTGATTATCTGTCCCCATTTAGAACATAGTATCACTGTTTAAGCATTTGTGAAATTTTATTTTCTTTCTTTTGACTGTTTTAAGGCTATGATAATTGGTAGAGGCAACTCATTGAGTTGGCAACACCGTGCGCTAACCTTGTATTTTGACAGTGTGAAACAGGTTTAAAGCCTCTTGCCACATAAGAAGGAAAAGAACTGCAAAATGCAGCTGCAAGATAAGGTGATGGACACCGACGTGGCAAGGACTCTTATTGTGAGCTTTGTTGCTGTAGATGATAGAATTTAAATTCATAGTCATCGCGAAAACAAGACGAAAGAAAACGCTTCCAAAGAATATGGAGTTCATTTTTTTAACTGTTTATTGCTATTATTTTATGCTCAATTAAATAGTTTTTCTTTAAAATTTACTTTTCCAGTTATGCATTCTATCTAATGCATTCTATCTAATTAAAAATACTTATAATGTTCCACTTGATGTTATTAATATTATTATTTATAAGAAAAATTTCCTACAAGAAATTTTAAAGTATTTATATTATAAAAAAATTATCTAAACTATAATTTATGAAAATTATTTTATTTAAATTTAATTACACACTATACATGCATACATATAGTTTAATTTTGTTTATTATTATTATCTATTATTATTTTGTGTGCTTACGCGCGCGCGTATGTTATCTTCTTCTACTCCATTCGTTATTTTTGTTGTACTGCCTAAAAATATATGTTAAAACAGTATATTTTAAGCACTCAAAAAAATACCGATTAGATAAAAGTTGGTCATATCACATTTCTCGCGTGTACACATAATAATGAACTTGTCTCATTTGTTCTTCCGAAACGCGCAAACATTTTTAACAGGGCAACGTTAAATTAAGACCTACAATTTAAATTATTTTTAAATTGTAGATCACATTATTTTATTTTAAAGCAAAATATTCGCGAAATGTATTAACGATAATCGCGGCGAAAGTGTCTGTACCTTGATCTTGTTAAAAGTAAATGATTAATGCAAGTATGTCCCACATGGACGTCCACCGGATATCCGAAGGACATGCGATATGCCCGAATGTCCGGCGTAACTACATCCATAAAGCCTATCACACAATGCTAGGCAACAGGAATAGGGAATATAATTATATATTTGTACATATATACTTGTACATAACATGTTTTTATTTAATGTTATTAAATATTAAAAATTATTTTTAGTAAATATATCGATGAGGGGAGCCCGCCCCGATGACCTTGACATATATTGTCTTCAAGAGTGACCTTGGAGAGGTTTTTAGCCGTCACTCACAGTTCGTTAAAAAGTTATTTGAAAAAAGTTTCTTAAACAGAACATAATTTTATGAATCATGTACGTTTAAGAAAGAGTATATTTGATAGTATATTTCCGCGATGCCGATTAGTTTTCTCGAAGCGCGGTGTGCTTCACTTCTCTTTTAGATTCATAGTAAATGAAGATTTGCAATTTAGAAATATATATATTTGTGTACACCAACTATTGAGATAAAATCTCTAATCTTAGTAATTAGAATTTAAGTAACAACGATTTTTGTTTCGAAACATATTCTCGGTTAAACAGAATTGGTAGTTAATTTAATCAATCCCAATAAATCCGTAGAATAATACACAAAACGTAGTGACAGTCACGGAACAAAGTAATGTAAAATATCAAGTACAGAATTTTCAATTTCGTAGGCGGGACGACGAATTCTCAACGTTCGTTGTTGTTTTTCTCTCGGCGCGGTATCGTACGACGTTACGCGGGCCATTGTTTACCTGAAGGTCGCCGCGTGATCACTCGCTCGCCGAACGTCGAGCCGGCAAGCAGTGGCGAGAGTCGCTCCGTGCGTGGTATTACTTTTGCGTTATCGGTCTCCAAGACTAGATCGCGATGAATGGAGGGATAAAACGCTGTTGATTTTTACACCTTTATCAGTAACGTTCTTCGATTAATTATTAAATTTCTACAGCTTGTAATGAGAAACGAATTGAGGCATGTTGAGGCCACGGCTCTTACAATAATCAACGTATACATAGATATTTAACGAGACTAACTCATCTAAAATATGAATGTAAACCGTGGTACTTTGTCACATCTCGTTTACGCACCGCGCTTATAATTATCTATCGATTTCGTGTAATCTGTTCGATTTTCGGGAAAAGAGAGAAATTTGTGCGACTCCGGCGTTCGCGCTGTAATTCGCTCTGTCGTTCTTAGCAACTCGAACGGGCAGGAAGTAAAAAAAGTCGCTTATCACACTTCGTTACATTATGTAACGAATGTAATCGAAAATTATCTCGATTAACTGTTGCAATTAATAACACCTATTTATCGCTCACATTTTCTATTTCATATCACGGAAATTACGCAACATAATCTATTTCGAGGATTAGATTGAATAACAAAGATTGTAAAATATCGTTTCGCTGCGGACTAATAACTACTTCTTTACCGCAGATTATGCTTCCGATGCTCGCGTTGCGTTTTATACCGCCAATTCAAAAGTGATTTATCCATTCTTCCGAATAAAAAATGCAAGTTGATAGTTTGACAGTACCGGCCTTAGGGCGGGGCGCGGTTGGGCGGTCGCCCAGGGCGCCAAATCTGTAGGGGCGCCGCTGCCTGGTTTCACCTAGTTTGAGAGAGATTCCCTAAAATATAAAAACAAAATGGGGTTCGTCGTTCGATATTATTACCCTGTCTTTTCTTTCGCAAGAATTTCGAGCCCCTGAATTTGAATGGGCGCCACGATAATCTTGCTCAGGGCGCCAATGTTGTTAAAACCGGCACTGTAGTTTGAGTAATTAGTATGACAGAAAGTCACGCGATATTTGTTAATAATATTTCGTGCGTTTCGCGGTATTTCACATCGCGTACGGGAGTGCCCGAAATTTCGCGCGATCGATGATTTTTGCGAGTGAGTGTGTGTGAGTGCAACAAGGAAATCTGACAGGATGAAGAGGCCTCACAGGCATCGGATAACAGCGGAGAAAGCGTGAGGTAAGTGTATTACATTTTTATGTTATCTGTTACTTGTGTGAAGTAAAGCGTCTGTTTTGTGTTTTTATTTGATTTATTCAAATAATTCGAACGAGGATTCGAAAAAGTTTTAGAGACAAAACCATACGTATACAATTTTGTGAGTTTATATTTAAAAGAAAGACTTTTTCAGTATTCTTTATAATTATTTTAAATATCTATTTAAAAAAATATAAAATATAAAGTATATTTAATACAATAATTTTGATTTTACATAATTAGTCTATAATAATCATATACATATTTGTATTTTTACAGTTTAACATATACAGTTAACGATGTACAACTCTGGTATTACGAATCGTATCAGTGAGTGATAAATTACTTTTTATTTTAAATTGACGTTGCACATACAATTACTTCTCTTTGCATGTATACAATTTCTTAAACATATACAATGCTCAACTATAATCTGCGCGCGTTTTGTCATTTCTAATAAACTATAAAAGTGAGATGAGGAAACAATATACATATTACAAACATAATTCAATCATTATTTTAAAATAATATTGCTACAATATTACTAAAGTAATATTACTAAAGTAAAAATTAGTTTCAAACCATTCAAACTATTCGGCGCTTTATAACTTAGAATCAGTGTCCAAGTAACATTTTTAAGTTTTTAAGGTGTAAAAAATGTGAACAAAAGATTAAAAGAATAAATAAATCGATTGATAAGAAATACAAATTATATTCCACGCTCATGACGTGTATATTACCCAAGGAGCGCCAATGCACGTATAATGCGCTCTAAATGTGCATTAAAATTCGCATTAAATGCGAATTGTACATGCACATTTAAAGCGCATATTTGTCCCGCATTAAATGTACATTTAATGTACATTAATTAATGCGCATTAAATGCGCATTAAATGTA